>NW_024470775.1:1962902-2159197 GCF_017639515.1 Carcharodon carcharias
CTTTCGTTGATTACGTTCTTCCAAAATTTATAAATTGGGATGCCCTGTCTAATTTATTCATTCATTTTCTCCTCCCTTTGATCGCTTGTTTGTTCTCTCTCTAATTTAATAATTGCATCCCTCCTCGATTTGCATGCTGTATAGCTCTCCACTCTCCCTTTAACATATTAATTACCTTCCTACCCGATTAGCACCCTGGGTTGCTTTCTCTGTCTTTCTTAAACGTGAATCACAACATCACCGTGCGTCATTCAGATTTTCAGTGCCGCGGGCCCGCCAAGCTGACGAGGGCCTATTAATGCCTTTTGAAAACTAATTAAAGTAATAAACTGAGCTTCGCATTCAGACTTAATGTTGGCATCAGGCGAAGAGCCCGGGCGGTCTTCACATTTGTAATGGAACCTCATTCGCCTGTGAGATGAGTATTCTTGAAGTGTTTAAAAATTCAATGAAACATTTTCTTGAAAACTATTGACATCTCCCAGCTCAAGAGACACTGTCTCACGAGAGGAGATGCATTATTTGTGTTTTCAGTGCATAGATTTTTAAAACACAATGTTATTGCACATTGGGTTGCTCTCTCCTACTCTAAACTGTGTTAATTGCATTCTGTCACGCTTTGCCCACTTTGTTTCTCTCTCCACAATGTGTTATTTCCATTGCTCCTCCATTTGAACACTGGGTTGCTCTCGCTAGTTTATTAATTACATTCCCTGACTATTTGTTCACTGGTTCGCTCTCGCTAATTTATAAATTACATTGCCTCCCTATTTGCATGGTTGGTTGCTTTTGCTAGTTTATTAATGACATTCCCTGCCTACTTGCACAAAGTGTAGCTCTCCCTAATTTGGTAATCAGAATCACTGCCTGTTTGCAAACTGGGCTGCTGTCGCTAGCTTATTAATTACATTCCCTGCCTACTTGTCAGCCGGGTTACTCTCGCTAGTTTATTAATTACATTCCCTACATACTTGCACACCGGGTTGCTCTCGCTAGTTTATTATTTACAATCCTTCATACTTGCACACCGGGTTACTCTCGAAAGTTTATTAGTTAAATGTCCTGCCTATTTGCACCATGGGTTGCTTTCACTAGTTTATTAATTACATTTTCTGCCTATTTGCAACATGTATCCCTCTTGCTAGTTAATTAATTACATAGAATGCCTATTTTCAACATGGGTTCCTCTCACTGTTGAATTAAATACATTCCCTGCCTATTTACACACTGGGTTGCTCTCGCTAGCTTATTAATTATATTCCCTCCCTACTTACACACTGAGTTACTTTCGCTAGTTTATTAATTACATTTTCCCTATTTGCATACTGTGTTGCTCTCGATGGTTTATTAATTACATTCCCTGCCTATTTGCACATTGTTTTGATCTCGCTAGTTAATTAATTACATTCCAAATCTATTTGCACACTGAGTTGCTCTCGATAATTTATTAATTATATTCACTGTCTATTGGCACACTCGGTGGCTATCATGAGTTTATTAATTGCATTCCCTGCCTATTTGCGCACTGGATTGCTCTCGCTAATTTAATAAATATAATCCCTGCCTCTTTGCACACTGGGTTGCTATCGCTAGTTTATTAATTACATTCCCTCCATATCTTCACACTGGGTTAATTTCGGTAGTTTATTTATTATAGTCCCTGCCTATTTGCACACTGGGTTGTTCTTGCCGTTTAATTAATTACATTCCCTGCCTATTCGCACACTGGGTTGCTCTCGCTCATTTATTAATTACATTCCCTGCCCAATTACACACTGTGTTGCTTTCTCTAGTTTATTAATTACTTTCCCTGCCTACTTGCAAACCGGGTTACTCTTGCTTGTTGTGTAATTACACTCCCTGCCTATTTGTACACTGGGTTGCTCTCACCAGTTAATTAATTACATTCCCTGCCTATCTGCGCACTAGGATGTTTTCGCTAGTTTATTAATTACATTCCCTGCCTAGTTGCAAATGGGGTTGCTCTAGCTACTTTATTAATTGCATTCTCTGTCTATGTGCACACTGCATTGCTCTCGCTAGTTGATTAATTAAATTCCCCTTCTATTTGCACACTGGGCTGTTTTGGCTCATTCATTAATTACATTCCCTGCCGATTTCCATACTGGATGCCTCTCGCTCATTTATTTAATTACATTCTCGTCCTATTTGCACACTGGTTTCCTCTCACTAGTTGATTAATTACATTCCCTGCCTGTTTACACACTGTGTTGCTCTTGCTAGTTTATTAATTACATTTTCCCTATTTGTATACTGTGCTGCTCGCGATGGTTTATTAATTACATTCCCTGCCTATTTGCACACTGGGTATCTCTCGCTAGTTAATTAATTATATTGCAACCCTATTTGCACACTGGGTTGCTCTCGATAATTTATTAATTACATTCACTGTCTATTGGCACACTGGGTGGCTATCGCCAGTTTATTAATTGCATTCCCTGCCTATTTGCACACTGGGTTGCTCTCGCTAATTTAATAAATATAATCCCTGCCTTTTTGCACACTAGGTTGCTCTCGCTAGTTTATTAATTACATTCCCTCCATATCTTCTCACTGGGTTAATTTCGGTAGCTTATTTATTATAGTTCCTGTCTATTTGCACACTGGGTTGTTCTTGCCAGTTAATTAATTACTTTCCCTGCCTACTTGCAAACCGGGTTACTCTCGCTAGTTGTGTAATTACATTCCCTGCCTAGTTGCACACTGGGTTACTCTAGCTACTTTATTCATTACATTCTTTGCCTATGTGCACACTGCGTTGCTCTCGCTAGTTTATTAATTAAATTCCCCTTCTATTTGCACACTGAGCTGTTTTGGCTCATTTATTAATTACATTCCCTGCCGATTTGCACACTGGATGCCTCTCGCTGATTTATTTAATTACTTTCTCGTCCTATTTGCACACTAGATTCCTCTTGCTAGTTGATTAGTTACATTCCCTGCCTATTTACACACTGTGTTGCTCTTGCTAGTTTATTAATTACATTCCCTGCCTATTTCCACACTGGGTTGCATTCGCTAGTTTATTACTTGCATGCTCTGCTTAGGTGGACACTGGGTTGCTTTCGCTACTTTATTTATTATATTCCCTACCTATTTGCACACTGGGTTTCTCTCGCCAATTTATTAATTACATTCCCTGCCTATTTGCACACTGGGTTGCTCTCACTAGTTTATTAATTACATTACCTCCCTATTTGCACACTGGGTTGCTCTCGATAGTTTATTAATTAAATTTGCTGTCTATTTGTACACTGAGTTGCTCTCACTAGTTAAGTAATTCCATGCTCTGCTTATGTGGACACAGGGTTGCTTTAGCTAGTTTATTAATTACATTAGCTGCCTATTTGTACATTGGGGTGCTTTCACTATTTTATTAATTGCATTCCCTGTCTGTTTGCCAACTAGTTCCCTCTAGCTAGTTTAATAATTGCATTTGTTGCCTATTTGCAGCATGGGTGGCTCTCACTAGTATATTCATTTCATTCCCTACCTAATTGCACACTGTGTTGCTCTCGCTAGCTTGCTAATTACATTCCCTCCCTATTTGCAAACTGGCTTGCTCTCTGTTGTTCATTAATTTCATTAAATTTCTATTTGCGCAATGGTTTGCTCTCGTTCGTTTCGCAATTCCATTCCATCAGCATTTGTGCACAGGTATGCTCTATCTACCTCGACTTAATTTATTGATAACTTACCTCCTTTATGTGCACACTAGGTTGCTCTTTGCATCTCATTTTCTAATGTATTATTTGCAAAACGCTAATTGCGCACTTTTTTACTCTCACTCTCTAAGTTATAATTGCATATCACCTCAATTTTCACACTGGGTCTCTCTCACTCTCTCTTTCTGTAATTTATTAAGTACATTCCTCCTCTATTTGGTCACTGGGTTGACCTCAATCTCTCTTTCTAATTCATTAATTGAATTGATCCGATTTCTCCACCCTGCGGGGCTCTCTCTATAATTCATGAATTGTATTCCTTCTCTATTTTCATACTGTGTTGTTCTCTCTCTCTCACTTCCCAATTTATGAATTACATTTTTGTCCACTATTTGAACACTGGGTTGTTCTCTCTCACTCTAATTTATTAATTGCATTCTACCTCTATTTGCACACTGCGTTGCTCTCCCTCTCCCACTCAAATGAATTAATTACATTCCCCTTCATTTGAACACTGAGTTGCTCTCTCTTTCTCTAATTTATTAATTGCATTCCTCCTCCATTTGCACTATGCGTTTCTCCCACTTGTTTATTAGTTACATTCCCTAACTATTTAGAAACTGGGTTGCTCTCGCTATGTCATGATGTACATTCCCTGCCTATTGGCAGACTGGTTGCTCTCGCTAGTTTATAAATGAAATTCCCTACGTGTTTGTGCACTGCGTTGGCCCCGCTAGTCTATCAACTATATCCTTCCTGTATTTGTGCAAAGTTATGAAAGATTGGCCGGGTCGATAACAGGGGGTTTCTGTGTCTTGGACCACAGGCATTTTTAAATGTGATGGTCAAATTTGCAGATAATTGGCAGTTGGATTTTGAGACGAAAAAGCTTCAGGTGATACAATTTGGAAGGCGTAATTTGACAAGGAAGTATTCAATGAACGGCACGACTCTAGGAAGTCAGAGGAATAAAGGGACCTTGGCGTTTATGTCTAGAGATCCCTGAAGGCGGAACGGCATGTTAGTTGGGTGGTGAAATACGCAATTGGGACACCTGCCTTCATGAATCGATGCAATGATTATAAAGTAGAGGGTTCATGTTGGAGTTGTAAAGAATATTGATGAGACCAAAGCTGTGTTTATATAGATTGGCGCATCTAGAGCAGGTGCAGAGGAGATTCACCAGGATGCCGACTGGGATGAAACATGCTAATTCTGATGAAAGGTTGGATAGTCGTGGGTTACCTTGGTTGGAGCAGAGAAGACTGAGGAGCGACCTGATCGAAGTTTTCAAGATTATGAGGGGCATGGAAAGATTTGATAGTGAGCAGCTGAGCCCTTAGTTGAAGGGACAGTGACGAGGAGTCACATGTTTAAGGTGAGGGGCTGGAGGTTGAGGGGTAATATGAGGAAAATCATTTGTTTACCCAGAGGGAGGTGATGGTCTGGAATGCACTGCCTGGGAGTGTCGTGGCAGCGGGTTGCCTCACATCCTTTTAAAAAGGACGTGTATGAGCAGTTAGCACGTCATAACATTCAAGGCTACGGGCCAAGTGCTGCTAAATGGGATTGGGTACGTAGGTCAACTGTTTCTTAAATCTCAGTGAAGACTCGATGTGCCGAAGTGCCTCTTCTGTTTTGTGTGATTCTCTGATTCAGTAAAGGTGTTTGTGTGATTAGGAGACCATCCAGCAGAGTTATGGAGAATTAATGGTGAGTGGGTAAACCAGAACCGCATTGCAGGTTGATATAATATCTCTACGTTTTACCTCTGTACCTGGGGAAATTTGCAATAGAATCTCTCCTTTGTTGTGTACTTACCTTGTTGACCTGAGTCCTATTGAAAGTAAGCTGTTAACCTCTACCTGCCTCCTCCTGCAGGCGACAATCCTGTGTCTCAATTGTTGATGGAACAATAGCGGCTCCATTTCCCAAAGTCCCCAGCGGCTGGGAACGTCCTGTATCAGTGACACGAACCACGCTGCACTCTGGGGGTATAGCACAGCACACATGCGCAGCTCTGCTCCACAGAGATGACAAAGAAGATTGCTTCCTCTTCCTTACTATTATTGATAATAATAATCACTTCCCCACCGGATCAGAACGCTGAGTGCCGGATGTCACTGATTAATTCAGTAAATATTCACCGATGAAGAAAATGCGAGTGACAAAGCTTCAGAGAAAATGATGCCAAATTGTGGTTGAAATTTCAAACGGGTTAGTCACCAGTTCAGAATTGAATTCAATCAGTTTATACGGACATGGGAGTGAGAGCAGGATTAGGCCATTCAGCCCCTCAAGCCTGCTCCGCCTTTCGACAAGGACATGGCTGAACTGCTTGTGACATCACCTCCGCACACCAGTTTCTGCCCTCCACCCCAAGCAAATAACATTTTAACCCCTTGTGGATCATAAACCTGTCTAACGCAGCATTGAATATATTTAGTGGGCCGGCCTCTCCTGCTCTGTGGGGGAGAGAGAAAATTCCGCAGGCTGACGACCCTCTAAGGGAATAAATTCCTCCTCACCTCCGTTTTCAATGGGTGATCCCCTATTCCGAAACTGTGACCCCTTCACGTTGTGTTGTAGATTCCCCCACCCCCAAGGAGGGGAAAACATCCTTTCAGTATTCTTGATACATTGAGGTCGCCTCTCCTTCTTCCAAATTCTAACGGGCACCAGCAGAACATAGCCAACCTGTCCTCGATAAGGCAGCGCTCTTCATCCAGGAATCAGCCCATTGAATCCTCTCTCAACAGCATCTCTTGTGATCCGGCCCGACATTTGAAATGTGATGTTACTGAAAGATAGAAAATTGTTGGGGAGTTTGACAGGATGGATGCTGAGAGGCTGTTTTCCCTTGTGGGAGGGTATAGGGCCAGAGGGCATAATCTCAGAATAAGGGCAGTGTAAAGGGAATTTAGCATAGAGATGAGGAGAAATTTCTTCTCTCAGTGGGTAGTCAATCTGTGGAATTCTTAACCACAGAGTACCCAGGAAGCTAGGTCGTGAAGCATTTTCGTGGCTGAATAGACGGATTTTCAATCAATACCAGAATCAAGGGGTTTGGGGGAAAGACAGGAAAGTGGAGTGAGGGATTATCTGGTCAGCAAAGATCTCATTGAAGGGTGGAGTGTACACGATGGGCCCAACGGCCTACTTCTGCTCCTACCTCTTCTGGCCTTAAATCACAAAACAATACTTCTCAATTAATATCAAGAGCTATCGCAGATGCTGATTCAATCTCATGGCCGCCATAAACCCAAAATCGCATAATAACCCCAAAACACAACATCCCACCCCACGCACCACCACCAGTGAGCCCACACCCTCATGCTTTCCGAGACTATCTGTCATTCCAGAAATCTGGCTGGAAACCACTCGGTGAAGAAGCGGGATCTTCAGGGATATTTCTTCCTCTCCTCATCGAGATTCTCTTGTAATGTTGGGACCAGCTTATTGCAGGGAAGATATTTTTTCAGCATTCCATATACCTGGGAATGGACAGGAGAGGAGTCAGGTTGGTGAGAACGGTAACGCTGTTACTGATTAACTGTAAAGTAATCTCAGGAAATATGGACGGACCGCTTAGTACGAGGGAAATTCCTTCCCTGAACAGGAGGGGGAAACGTGGCCACCTCTCTGCACCCTAACATCCCCTGTCCCCTGCACACCAGGTCACTCTGTGCCCATTCAGCATCTGGGGAATTCACTCCCACCATCTGTTCAATCAAACCCCTATCAGAGAGTGAGGAAGGAATTATTATCCCTGTCCTCGATTCAATGTATACCGGAAATGACCAATCAATGGAATGTTAAATAATGCAAACTCGGGTACTTGATGCACTGAGCCCAAGAATGACTGCAGGATGAACCCCCTCACCTGGCGGAGATGGGCTTCCTTTTCCTCCATTGTGTCCAGTTGGTTCTTGCCGATGAACATCACTTGGACTTCAGCATTCATCTGGTCACAATCCAATTTGCTGAGTACCAGGACCACTGAACCATCGAGAGAACAAGGCTTCAGACACACCCACACAAAGCCCCTGGGCAGGGTTAGAGGTGGGACTTAGAACTGGCTACGGAGATGCATTGGAGGGGATGAGTGTGGGTGGGGAAGAGGGGAGGGGCAAACCTCGAGAGTCAGTCTCTGTCCACTCCCCTCCCTGACAGAATGAATAAGTTACCGTGATGGACTTGTATACGGAGAATGCTATCCACAAATTGAGTTGAAAAGTCAGGCACCTGAGTCTGATGATCCCACTCTCACAGTGGATGAATCCTGAGCGCATTTTCGACTGCATTGTTCCTGAGATCCCTCGTTGTGTGACGTCTCCGGGTCTGTGATAATAAATGAATGTGTTACTCACATTAAGTGCTGGTTGAAACCCCAAACGCCGCTGTCAGTCACCACTGCCTGAATAGTTTTAGATGACAGTAGCAAGAAGCTGAGATGCAGAATTACTCAGAACAGCTCAATATAAGAGAGGTATTTTTAAAATGCACAGTCAGTAATGGACACAGAGTCAGAAGGAAGAGGCATTGGCCTGAGTGATACAGATACAGGGTGAGCATATTTGTTAATTTTGAACTTGGTTCAAATTGAGACTTCGAATGATAAATCTGATTCAAGTTTAGAGTGAAAGCAATTTTACAAAAGGAGACTTATGCTGACCTAGAAATATTCAGTTAAATGGGCGTCTGCATTAACATTGGAGACATGGAGGATTGCAGAGTGCAGATCACCTCAATAGATCATGCAATTGGTAGGAAAGTTTAGAAAATGGTTCACGTAAATTTTTTTAAGTCTGAAACCCACAAATGTCACACTGCTCTGCCACTGCTGGCTGCAACCCCGTCACTAATTCTAAGTCCTCCCAGTTATTACATCCCACTCCCTTCCGACGCGGCATCCCAGTCCCCTCAGTAACTACACCCCACTCCCCTCAGACATGGCATCCCAGTGTCCCAGTCACAAGATCCCAACCACCTCAGACATAACATCCCACTCCCCTCAGCCATTATATCCTCATCCTGTCTGTCACTATAAGCCACTCCCCTCAGTCACGGAATCCCACTTCCCTCAGTCATTATATCACTCTTCCCTCAGTCATGGCAAACCACTTACCTCACTCAGTACATCCTAAAAACATCAGGCATTACCGCCCAGTCCACTCAGTCACTGCCCCCCACTCCGCTCGTTCATTACATCCGGCTCCATTCAGTATGATATTTCACTGATCATATTGTGTGAAGAGTTTTGTAGAATATCCTCTCAAGACTGGAAGCTTTTATATCAGATCCTCTTGGGCTTAATAAGGCCCAAGGGGGGCAGTCCCTTGGAACTTTGTGAGAGATGCCGATATTTTGGCTTTTTAAGCAGGGGATCTGGGTAAATAATCCCACCCCGCACTTCCAACAAGCCCCTCATCTAATCCAGACGGTAGCTGGAGTGATTTCCCAGTTCACAGTTTATCTCAGAAATTGGTTGAGGGTGGCTCAGCCTGTGTCATGAAGAGTCTGATAATTCGCCTCGATCAGAGGACATCCTTTGAACAGTGGGGATCGGGAAGATTATGAGGAGTGAGATTGCTGAGTTCCACATTGAATGAGTTTTAAAATCGTAGTGAAGGGGACATTTCAGCTGCTCTCTGCACTTAGCCTGGGTTACTGCATAAAAAACCAGTGTTTGTGCAGCAGCTCAGGAGCTGCAGCATGAAGTCTATTTCTCTAATATAAATAGGTGGATTTATAGAACTGCAGCCCAAAGCTACCAATCACCACCAGAGGGAAAACATCATAAAGACAGCCCATAACAGAATGAAATTGACCGGGATAACGTGCATTAAAATGATTGATCCCTTCCACTCTCCATCTCTGGGTCCTTGGTACTCACCCCATTGCTGTGAGCCCGGAGACTCCTGCAGGATCTGCTGCTCACTAAAAATGCCTGACCGTTAAAACATTGAGCACTAGAATGGGGAAAAATGGGACACATGGTGTTACAATCCAATGAAGCATCTCGATTGCTGCCCATGCCCGTGAATTCTGAGCATCCACTATCACAACACAAAACCAGGGGAAATTCATCTTCTAATACTCCATGGTATACATAAAATACCAGAAAACATTCTTCAAATAGCTCAACAAACTGACTGCGCTCAGAACCACATGTGCAGTTTTTTCAGTGTAGGTTTCGTTCTCAGCTTACTGCAACAAACAGCCACAAATCGATCGAAAGTAAAATTACAGTGAACCAAACAGAACAGTGTGTGACTGCATAAAGCAGAACCACATGGGATTTACACACAGGCATTTAAAGAAGAAACATAAACTCGAGAGTATAACCAGTTGAAAGGTGCCTCAGTATGAGATCGATGAAGACGACCAGCAGATCTGCCCCTTGCAGGCCACAAAGTATTAAGTGACACATTTCGAGAGGCCACACTTTCCCCGAGAAATGATTACTATCATCAGTAAGTTAACTGCGAGGAAGGGGGACAAACAATTCAATTATTCTTCAGGCAGGAATGAGTTGCCAGCTGAACAGAATATGGCTGAATATTGCAAATGCCTTGCTGTGCCCAATTATGTCTTCGAACTCTTGTGGCCATGGCACTGCTATCCTCTGGAGAAAGGTGTTTTCCTTGAATATTATTGAATAGTGAATGTTTAATATTATCAGCGATGGGGTTTGCCATCAGCACAATTCGCACCTCAAAATGAGTTACGAATGTGGCAAAGCTAGATTAATATTATCTCAACACAAACAGAGGAGACCAATGCCACTTGGAAGAATGAAGCCAACCCTCAATCAACCGGTCAAATTAAAGCTCTGCGTTTCTGCAACATCAAATGTTCAGTTCATTTAGAAAAAAAACAATCAACTGACCGGAGGAAGAGGCTGTGCAGTCACTCACATTCTCAATGATCTGATCCCACAGCCGGTCAGCACAAAATACCCAGCTGCAAGAATTTTAAACATATTCCGACAGAAGGACTGAGTGGTTGATCCATCCTCCTCAATTGCCCTGAATCGCTGATACCTGACTGAAGCTACTTCGATTCACATCGGTTATATCAGGGTAGATGTGGGGTCACAGAGCACAGCAAAAGCCCCAGGGCTGACTGCATCTCTGCCACAGCATTGAGAAATTGTGCCCCAGAATTAGCCGCAGCTCCATCCAAGCTGCTGCAGGGCAAACAGATGAGAGGCACCTACTGGGAGAAGTGGGCAACTGGCCTGTTATGTCCTGTACAAAGACACACATACACACAAACACACACACATGCACACACACACACACACACACACACACACGCACACACACACTCCCTTCCCAACACACACACACACTCAAACACACAGACAGATGCACGCAAACACACACACATACACACTCACACACAGAAACTCGCCCCCCACCCCCCCCAACACACACACATTAACACAAACACACACACACACACGTGCACAAACACACACACATATACACACACACACATAGTCACACACACACACACACACAAAGAAGGGAAGAACGGGATTGATCTCAGTCATCAACAATTAGATGGAATGTGTATTTGGCCGTGAAAGCAGGCGCCAATTGTACAGTTGACACCTGGGCACCGAGGCTCACTCTGTATTCAGCTAAGACCAGTGGCTGGCAGGCGTCATTGCAGCCAAGGTCTTAACTGGGTGGAAATAATCAATTAAAGACAAATGAATGGGAGTGACTGCGCATGACTTCAGGACGCATTTGACAGTATGTGGGCCGCTGGTCCGGAGAAAGGGAAGTGCTTTAGGTTGTTTGAGGCTAAGTAACTGCTCCTGGAGTCCCTCCGGTTTGTGCCATAGTCTCAGACATCTTCAACTGCTCCAGCAATGGCTTTCCCTCAATCATATGCACAGGAGTATCGTTGTTCACTGAGCTTTGTCCATTGCACAGCTCTATTCCTCACTCCTGGAAAACTGAAGTGGAATGCCTGCACTCACAGCACTGCACAGGCAGAATTCAGGCTGATGCTGGTCAGGTTCGACAACATTTGCAAGACAAAAATGGCAGGCAATGACTATCAGTAGCATACGATGATTATATGATGTTGACTGCAGAGAGTTAAAGAGGTGTAAGAGCAATGCAACGAATGGTAGCTGTTGGAATAATTACTGGATACAGTGTCTTACCAGGAACAACATTAACAGTGAAGAGAGGAGCTTACAATGACGGTGACACCAATAAAATAACATCTGTCTGATAGAAACAATGCTGGTTGCAGAGACTCACCAGCAACTGCAAGAGCAGCGAGCAATGAATAGTAAATTTCTTGAACCACATAGAGGAACATTTCAATCTTCATATCCAGTGAATAACCCGGGTGCATTCTCTGCTTCTCTGTGGAGCTACTGGCCTTGGATAGACCCTGTACTTTTCTTCACACTGATTGTCTGGAATAACTCTTTGGATTGGTTTTACTTATTAATATAATCGGAATTCCTCTGGTGGCACAGTGAGTATCTTTCCGGGGGTTGGTTGGCGGTGGGGGGGGCAGTGGTGGAGGGGGGCGCGGGGGATGGGGGGTGCGGGGGTGCGGGGGTGAGGGGGGTGATTCTAATTTCCGTTAAAATGGATTAGATCAACCCTGTTCAACACTACCTGACTATTTTGCAAAACTTACCAATGTATTTAAATTATATTTAACTGGGCGTGAAAAATCTCAAAGCACAATCTCCAATACTCAAGGGCAGTGATTGGTTTTAGTGACAGATGTGGCCTTCACTGACAGACAGTTACAGAGACAGAGAGACGATTAAGTACTATTAAATTGACACAGCACGTCAGCCCCAATAAACTCAGCCAGCACCCGGAAACGGAATCAGCTTTAATAAACTGATCTTTCATCTCTACTATGAAGAGAGTCGGGCTGAGGAGAGAGAGAGTAAGGATGGGCGGCTGGTGGGGTCGGGGTGGAGAAAGCAGAGCCCTGGAGAGAGGGAGCGGGACCCATCATCAGCCCTCTCCTTGTAAAAAATTCTTGACTCTTTCACCCGCTCCGTCCTTGCGAGTGAATATCCCGTCTTCAAGCTCCTTTTCGCTCCAAAGCTCTTCAACATGATGTCCACACCGTTTTCCCCCAAGTCCCATCTTTCCCCAGTTTCCTCTTTACCACATTTCCTATGCCCACTAACGATGACGTTCCACTACCAAAGAATTCCCTCTTTGGTCAAGCTAAACTAAGCCACCTATTGGATTCGGATAACTGACTCGGGAACTGAAGGGAGAAGGATCTGGAGGGATGGGCAATAGGTCACGCATGGGATAACATGAATAACAGAGGGCTTCAGGGGTAGGAGAGCACAAGGATGAGCCACAGGGTTGCAGTGGGGCTGAGGTGGAGTTGCTGATGGGATTGACCAGAAGGGGGGGTTTTCACAAGGGTGGAAATAGGCTGATGGTTTGTGGCTACTCTGAAAGGCGGAGGAAAGGCCTAGTAGAGTGCGAGGGGTGAGACAGAGGACCGTGGGAATCCTGGTGTGACGCACAGTCGAGGGAGCAGAGCTCACGCTGGGTCAGGAACACAAAGGCGGGCATGAAGGACACAAATATGTGAGGTCGAGGGGATCAGGTGCCAGACGGCGTCAGCATAAAGCATAGGGTCAGGGGCTAGGCAGAGGACCAGGTGTTGACAGAGACCGTTTGGTTAGACAGAGGGTTAGGGGTTATACAGACTGCCAGTGTAAAGACAGAACCTCATTGGTGGAGCAGTGTCAAGGGGTAGCCCAAGAGACAGGGTTAGGCCACACATCAGTGGTTAGGCAAAGGGCGAGGTGTTAGGCAAATTATGGGGTGAAACAGAGTATGAGCCTAGAGTCAATGTTTATGCTGAAGGTCAGGGATTAGGCAGACATGAGCAGGGTTAGGCGGACATTCAGAGGATAGACAGACTCTCCCGGTTAGAAAAAAGGTTATGTTTTTGCTAGATGATTAGGCAGAAGCCCATTGGTTAGCCAGAAAGTCAGGAGTTAGGCATTGAGTGAGGGTTAGGTAGAGTTCAGACAGATGATCAGGGGTTAGGCAGGGTGTGAAGCATTAGGTAGGGAGCCGGGGGTACACAGACAGCCAGGTGGAATCTGGGTTCGGCACTGGATCAAGGGAGCATGGGTCAGACTGAGTTAAATGAACAGAGGGCACTGTAATGTGTCATGTTATATGAGCATCAGGGCTCTGGCGGGGTTAGGTAGAGTTTCAAGGTTTAAGCAACTTTTCAGGGTTCAGGGAGAGGCCATGCGATTGACATGGTCAGTGGAAATTGGGGTTAGGAAATGAATCAAGAGAGAAGATTCAAGCTGGGTCAAGAGAACAGAGGGCACTTGAAGGTAACAGATTATATGAGGCTCAGGGGATCAGGGATCAGACTGCATTAGGCAGAAGGTCAGGGGTCAGATAGCTTAATTTGAAGGGGGCTGGGTGGTTGTGGGGCTGTTTCTGCTCGGATGAGATAAAGTATCTCAATCCCGCCAGGTGAGCACTGACCACTTTCTTGTTTATGTTTTGCTTTTTCTTTGCCTGCGGAAGGTTCTGGGAGCCGGGAAAGCCGAAAAACCCCTTCAACAGGATGTACAGAATGAAGGAAAACTGCGCCCTGATGAGGCTGTGGCGCTGGTACGATGAGGCCTGCGGGGAGAAATTCCTGGCCATCTGTGAGAAGAACACCATCCGCCTCCACCTGATCATCCAGAGAATGATGCAGAGCCGCTGAGGGAGCGCTGGGCTGGCATCTACTCCATCATTCCTACCGTTGTCCTTAATCTATGTGGGGGGGGGGGGAGGTGGTGGGGAAACCAAACGGTAGCAATTTGGTAGATGGAATTTAATCCTGAATAGTGTGAGGTGCTACAATTTGGAAAGAGTGATCTGACACGAAGTATACTATGGATGGTATGGCAAGAGGAAGTTCCTGAAAAGTGTTCCTGACAGAAGTCTCTGAGAGGAGCTCCTGAGACGATTTCCTGAGAGGGAGTGAGTGTGTCTGTTTCCACTCTTGCATCCATCAGCATACAATTCTGATCCGCATCTATCTCGATGATTCTGTTATTAATGAATTGTAAACATGATATTCGCACCCTATGGCCTGTGATGGAACAGAGTCATAGAATCATACAATTTTCGGAAGACGCCATGTGTCCCATGGTGTCCATTTCGATATTTTGCCGGACCTATCTAATCAACCCTTCTCTTCTTCCCTCCATTACAAGTGCAAATACCCACTTCCTGTGCTCATCCAATTCAATTTTCACATTTAAATGTTTATTTGCATTCGCCAACCTGTCAGGAAGAACATTCCAAATTTCTTGGCACTAAGAACTCCTCAACCTCTCTATGCTTCTTTGTCAATCACTTTCAAAGTCCCTGTGCTGGTTACTGACTGATTTTCCAGTATCACCAATTTCTCGTTATTTACTTTATCAAAAACACTCGTGATTTTAAATGACTCTATTAAACCTCCCCTTTGCCTGGTCTGCTCAAACGAAAACAATCCCAGCCTCTCCAGTTTTACCACATAATTGAAGCCCCTCATCCCTGTTCCAATTCCTCTGCAACCTATACAAGGCCCTCACATACTTCCTGACAAAATCCTCACAGAATAGACATAGGTACTTCAGTTGAGCTTTCACCAAGATTGACACATATGTTGTCTCAGTTTCTTAGTTTTGTAAACTCTGATTCAGTTTATCATTAAAAATATCTAACTATTTTAATATCCTAAAAGGCTTGCGATGCCATCTTCCATGGCTTGCTTATATCCACCCGATATGTTTAATAAACTCCTCCAACATTTGACGATTTTCTGCTTAACACTATTCTCTTTATATTATTCCGTCCCTCAGAAAATCTCTTACATCCCCGCCGGACCAGCAAACTGTTCCAATTTCGTGTTGTGCAAGTACAATTGGACTGAACGGGTTAAGTGAGCCTGTTTGCTCAGTGGCTGTAATTAACGTCACTCCCCATGGATCCTAAATAACTCACTGGTGGTCTTCCCAATGTTGTTAATAAGGCAGTCGCTACATCTGTTCTCTCATATTGTCAGCTGGGGCATCAGCTCCGTGAGGAACAAGGACCCGCGGTTATACGACAGGGAGAGAGGATATCAGAATCTGAGAAGAATATATTTGAATGTTCCAACAATGGATCTGATTCTGAGAACAATGGATTGGAATGTTACAACAATGGATCAGGATCCGAGGATAATAGATTGGAATGTTACAACAATGAGTAGGAGTTTTTTTGGAGGCGCTTTATGAACTTTCTAATTGTTATGATTGGATGTCAGTGGAAAGCCGGATCTATCGGGCACTCCATGTTATTCAGGCGGGTTACAATCCCATCCTCGCTATTATTGGCATCCCTGGTAAGTCTCACTGTATATTGCTGTTAATTCTATATTCCATGTTGAACTGAATTATTTCTTCTTCAGCGAAATTACAAGTGCTTTGGAGATTGCAAACTTTTTATACAAATGATAGAATCCAGGGGGATTATGATAATTATGATTAACATCAGAGTTCAGCAATTTCAGTTGCACATTTATTGCCACTTAATCTCTCTTGTCTTCCACCATATCGGAGACATTGCGGTCCATGATTTTGTTTTGGAATATTAGAACTTCAGACATAGAGTAATCGAGTCAAATTGGTCTGCAGCACAGAAAAGTCGGCCCATCGAGTCTGCGCCGGTCAAATAAGTCCCTAACTATTCTAATCCCATTCTGCAGCAATAGGTCCATAGTCTTGTGTGCCAGGGCATCACAAGTGCATATCCAAATACTTCTTAAATGATAAGAAGTTTTCTGCCCCCAAGACCCTTTCAGACAGTGAGCTCCAGATGCCCAGCACCCTCTGGGTGAAATAATTCTTCCTCACATTCGCTCTAACCCTCCTGCCCCATATATTAAATCTGTGACCTCTGATTATTGGACCCTCCACCAACGGGAAAGGTTCCATCCCGTCTACCCTATCTATGCCCCTCATATTTTTATATACGTCAATGTTGCCCCCTCTCAATCTCCTCTGCTCCAGTGAAACTAACCCCAGCATATCCAATCTCTCCTGATATCTAAAAAATTCCAGCCCAGGCAACATCCTGGTAAATCTCCTCTGCGTCTGATCCAAACAAATCCTTCCTATAATGCAGGTTCCAGACTGCACGCAATACACTAGATGTGGCCTAACCAGCGTTTAATACAGTTCAGCAAAACCTTCCTGCTCTTATATTCTTTGCCTCCTCTAATAAAAGCAGGTATCCCATATGCTTTCTTAATCACCTTATCTACCTGCCCCACTACATTAAGGGACCGCTGGACATGCACACCATATTCCATCTGATCCGCGGTACTTCCCAGGATCCTAACATTCATCATATTCCCGTGTCTTGCTTGTCCTGCCCAAATGCATCACTTCACCCTTATCTGGATTAAATTGCATTTGAAAATAATCAGCCCATCTAATCAGCCTTTCGCTATAACCCTGAAATCTGAGGCTATCCTTCTTACTATTTACCACTCCACCAATTTCCGTGCCATCCGCGAACATACTGATCAACCCCGCTACATTCTAATCTAAATAGTTTATGTATACCAGAAACATCACGCGACCCAAAGCCAACCCATGTGGAACCCAACTGGACACAGGCATCCAGTCGTAAGAAAGCCCAATAGACAATCACCATGTGCTCCCTGCTACTCAGCCTATTCTGGGCCCAATTCGCCAAATTGCCTTGCATCCCATGGGCTCTTACCTTCGTTATCAGTCTCCTGACCATATCAAAAGCCGTGTTGAATTCCAAATAGACTACATCAAATGCATTGCCATAAATTAGATACCTGATCACCTCTTCGTAAATACAATCAAATTAGTCAGGCAATATATCCCCTTAACGAACCCAAGCTGATGGTCCTTGATTTTCCCTCCCTGTCCTAATGTAGATAAGCTATCGGCCTCAGAATTACTTCCAATGATTTAACAACTGATGTTAGAATGACTGGCCTGTACTTCCCACTAAATCCCTTCCTCCTTTCTTGAAAAGTGGTGCCACATTGGCTCCTGTGGCAACTTTCCTGTGGTCAGAGAAGTGTTGAAAATTACTTCCAGCGCCCCTGTTGTCTCCTCGCTTGCCTCATTCAACAGCCTGGGATCAATTTCATCGGGTCCTGGAGATTCATATTATTTTACGCCTGTCAGACCGCTTAGAAACTGCCTTTGGTTCCTAAGTTTTTTAAATTATCTCACAGCCCTTTTGCATAATTACTATCATCCCTCTCACTAGTCAACACCAATACAATTCATTCATTTAGAATCTGATGTGTGTCTTCTGGATCCACAAACAATTTTCCACCTTTGTCCTTAATGGGCTCTATTCTTTCTCTAGTTATCCTCTTACTCTTAATGTAATTGTAAAATAACTTTGTATTTTTCCTGCCAATGATTTTTCATGCCATCTTTTTGCTCTCCTAATTTCCTTATTAAGTTGCCCCTTTGAAACCTTATTCTCTTAAAGGGCTTCCAATGTTTTGGGGTCTCGTTAACTGCCATCAGCCTCTCTTTTTCTCTTTATCCAATCCTGTCTATCCCTCGAGATCCACGTGTCCCTGGATTTATTGGTCCTGCCCTTTATTGTTATTGGTATAATCTGGTCCTGCGCTCTCTATATTTCCATCTTGAATGAGTCACGCAGCTTCGAAGCAGTTCCCAGCCCACTCTGGTAAAATCATACCTGATCTTATTAAAATCCGCCTTCCTTCAATTTTGAACTCTGATTTCTGGCACTCCCTTGTCCTTTTCCATAACAACGTTAAACTAATACAGTTATGATCTATACGCACAAAACGCTCCCCCAATTATACCTCTGACACATGCCCGGCTTCATTCCCTAAAATTAAGTCCAGGACCGCCCCTATTTTGTAGGACCTTCGACATACTGGTTTAAAAAGATCTCCTGTTTGCAGTGTAAGAATTGATCTCCCTCTAGACGTACCACAATATGACTAATCCAGTTAATGTTGGGGAAATTGAAATCTCCCACTATTTTTACAGAGCTCTGAAATTTGCCTAGATATCTTCTCTTCCATTTCTCTCTGAATGTTTGGCGAACTGTGGTACTTTCGCAGAAATGTGATTCCTCCTTTTTTTGTTTTTTTTCTTCAGTTCTATCCATATGGCTTCTTTTGAAGAGCCTCTTAGGATGTCATTCGTCTTTACTGCTGTCACTGATTCCTTGACCAATATTGTGAAACCCCTCCCCTTTTACCTCCTTCCTTGTCTCGCCTGAAAACCCAAAACCCTGGGATTTTGAGCTGCCAATCGTGCCCCTCCCTCTGCCATGTTTCTGTGGCAGGGATGATATCATACTTCCATCATTAAACTTATGCCCTCAAATCTGCCTTATTTGTCATACTCCTTGCATTAAAATAAATACCGTCCAACCTTGCCAAATTCGCTTCTGCCTTAACTGGCCTATAGGTTCTCTGCCTTCAAGCATCATTTGCTCTCTCTTCTAATTTTGGCTGTGCAAATCCCCCTGCTGAGCCAGCACTCAGGATCCCCTCCCCCTGCCAAGTGAGTTCAAACCCTCACCATCAACATCAGCAAACCTCCCAAAAGGATGTTGGTCCCATTGCAGTTCAGTTACTGCCCGTCTGCCTTGTACATTTCCTGCTACCCCCAGAAATCTTCCCAATATGCTTGAAATAGAAAGGCCTCTCTCCTTCCCCATCTATCCAGCCACCAATTCAGCTGGACAAACCCCCAATGTCAATACTCACTACTGCGTGCCACTGGAAGAAGTCCAGTGATCACTACCTTTGAGGTCCTGTTTTTTAGGCTGCTTCCTGGATCCCAAAATTCTGTCTGTAGGACCTCATCCATCTTTGCAGCGATGTCGTTGGTACAAATATGTACCACAATCTCCATCTGTTTGTTGTCCCACTTTAGAATGCCCTTCAGTGACATCCTTGATCCTGGCACCAGGGAGGCAACATACAATCCTGGAGTCACTACACTGGCTTAAGAAACGGCTCTCTGTTCGCATTATTACGGACCATCCAGCAACTCTTGTAATTCGTCTCTTTTCCCTTCCCTGTTGTGCAGCTGAGCCACTCAGTGCTATGAGCGTGGCTGCACTCCCCTGTCGAACCATCATTCTCACCGCTTTCCAACAAAGAAATATGGTTCTCGAGCGAGATGCATCCTCGGGATTTCCTGAGTACCTGCCTGACACATCTCTTCAGACTGGTGGCTACCATTCCATCTCTGTTGGCTTTGTGGTCACTATGCCTAAAAACGTTCCAGCCACCAAACTCTTAGCCTTGCCGATGCGCTTCAGCGCTACCAGCTGCCGGTTCAGCTCTGAAACTCGGAGCTCATGTCGCTTTAGTTGATGGCACTTCCTGCACAGGTGGTCGGTCAGAGAGTCAGGAGCGTCTAAGTCTTCCCAAATGTTGAACACGGTCCAGAACATTGGACTGAGCTGCACTGCCATGCCTGTAGTTTGAAAAATCACCTGTTATCTACTTTAAGTTAAATAGAGTAAAAGTGAAACCTGATGTTATTTATGTATTTTAAATAAATAAATAAAAAATTTACTTTTCCTGGGCTTAACCTGGGGAAAACACTTCCCCGTGACTCACCAAACAGCTCTCACCTTTGTGCCGTCATCACTTTTTCAAGTATCCTCGCACTCGCACTTGTTCTGATCTCTCCACCGCTCTCTCACACTTTTTTGATATCAATATTCTTCTTCTCAAAAATATCTGCAGGATTCTCTTTCCAGATTTTTTCACCGTGATGGTGACTGCATGACACTGTTTCCTAAGCCATCTCCTATTTGGACAGATGTCGAGCTCCTACATCACATTCTTGTTTTATTCGCTCATGGAACGTGGGCGTCGCTGGCTGGGCTGGCATTTATTGGTAGTGAAGAGTCAACCACATTAATGTAGTTCTGGAGGAAAATGTTGCCAAGCAGATTTCCTTCCCTAAAGGGTATCAGTGAACCAGGTGGGATATTGCAACGGTCGGTAATGGTTTCATTGTCATCATTGTGCTTTTTATTCCAGATGTTTATTGAATTCAAATTCTACTATCAGCCAGGGTGGGCTTCGAAAACCTGTTCCTGGAGCATGCTGCTGGGTTTCAGATCCAGGGACAATCCCTCTACACCATCGCCCCACTGAATTTGTACCCTCTGTGTCACATTTGTCCCGATTGTGTTGCTCAATGTTCTCAATGTCACACACATTTTATTGAACAGCCGAGCCCGCAGGATACTCCAGGCTCACAGCAGTGGGGAGAGTCCCAGAGACACAGAGGCGGAGAGATGGATGAAAGCCATAATTTTACAGGTTATTATTTCAGCCAATGTTAACCTGTTGTTTGCAATGTTAATATTGTTTTCTTTGTGGAGCCGTGTATCGTGCTTGGGGAAATTCCAAGTTGATCTAGATTATACTATGATGGAATTGGGCTTCTTACTGCAGTTCCTGAGTTGCTGCACAAACACTGGGATTTACGCCATGACCAAGGATATGTTCAGGGAGCAGTTGAAGAATGTACAGAAACATACCTTTACTCCAATTCTTTAATCCACCCGTGAACTTGAACACTGACTGACTGAGAATGTCCATTGCGTTTCTGTTTTATTTTTCTTTCCATCAGCAGAGGATATGTTTGTTGGGCTGACAGCAGGCAGAGGGCAGAGTGGGATGGGGTGTGGCAGTTTTGGTGACAGACCAATTGACAGAGTCTGTTCCATAAGCTGTTATTTGTCAGCGCTGCACTCAGACCCATACAGACTGGAGAACAGAGGGAAAGGGAGCGTCAGCAGTGGTCCCGCAAATCCTTGGTTGTGATAGCAATCAGGCCATCATCAAAAGCAACAGCAGCAAGGAGGGATGATGTTTCTTGCTGGTAGGAGGAGAGATAATACAGGTTGGGATTAATCCAGGCACACCAGGGCAGGAAGTTAATGGAGCAGCTACAGTTGGGGAGCTACCTTTCCATCATGCACAATGGAAGTGAGAAAATATAATAGGTACTACGTGAGAGTGTGGGTGAGATTACAGGATCACGGTTGTGGAAGGCTGTTATGCCAAGTACACCAGCAGCTGTGCTGTGACAATATGGTATACCAGATAGACAGAGGGAGGAAAGGCGATATACCAGGCTTTTAACACAGCACTGGCCCTCTGACAGCGCAGCACACCGTCAGTACTGATTCTCCAACAATGCACCGGTCGCTCAATACCAACCCTCCGACAATGCGGCATTCCCTCTATGCTGAATCTCTGACAGCTCAGTGCTAACAGTGCTGATACTTCTATATTGCAACGTTCCCTATGTGCTGACCCTCTGACAATGCGGCACTCCCTCAGAAATGAACATCTGACTGTCCTCTTCCCAGACCCCGCGTTTACCAACTCCACCCAGTCTCGCGCTTGCCGGATTTAACGCACAACATTGAGGTGCTTCCAGTAAATTGCTCTCACTGTCGAAAGTTTGGATGCGTGAAGGTAAACCCAGGGTCACAGAATGACGGAATTCCCATGGTGCAGAAGTAGGCCATTCTGCCCATCGTGACAAGGCTGGCTGTCCGAAAGAGCTTTCTTGTTCAGTGCCATTTTCCTGCCGTTTCCCCATAAACCAACTCATTTTTTCTGTTCAAATTTTCATCCAACGTACCTTTGAATGCCTTGATTGTACATGCCTCCACCACTCTTCCAGACAGTGCACTCAAGACCAGAACAATCTGCCATATGAAAGAGGCATTCTTTCCCCTCAGGCCAAATTTAACAGGCCGGATTAGAAATGTAAGAGGCATAAAGCAGCAGGTACTAAACAATGGATGACTTCTCCTTGGCTTTTTTTGTGTAGAAATGTTGGTTACCATCATTTCACTCAGGACCGACGGTCGAGAAGTTTTTTTTAAGGAATTAGATCTAAATTAGTTCAAGCATAATCCATGAAGACTGAAGGTCTGTACGATCTATGTATTGCTTCATATCAGTGAAATATTTTCCATTTAAGGATATAACAACTATAGGTATAGTTGAGAAGACACCTGAAGATGCACCTCGGAGATGTGTGCAGTTTTGTGAGAATCTCTGGTTTCTATTGATCTGCTTGCTTTTTGAGATTGTTTAGCTGCAACTGGGACAGGTGCCGTCGATAGTTCACTGTGAGAAATTAACCAGTTGATGACACTTAATTATGCCTGTGCAGTGAGCAGCGAAAACTCTAAGCCCAAGATGCATCACTTGGAATGCAGGTCAGGTTAATCTCAGACTGGATTGCATGAGGAAAAACAATCTGGAACGTTTTCAGGTTTGAAACTGAAAAAGAAAATCGACAGTGGTGCTCATTGAGCCTTCTGACAAAATGTAGCCAATCGTGGATTAACATGGAACTATTGAAGAGAAAAGAGCACGTCGGAATGAGTCGCCTAAGTATATGTTAATTGAAAGTCTTAAGGTTGAGGATGGCTGGAACATAGAATATATAAGTCAAACGACATAGCACTGCCATTCTGTGTGATCCCTGAAGAAGTACATGGCTTCAAAAGTTTTTTTAAGTTCTAAGATAATTGTCTGGGTAAGGGAGCAAATTTTAGCGTGTAGCATCTCTGTTTATAAACTGTACCATTCAGGCAATTGTGCTTGAGTTGCTGAACCATCTGTTATAATTTTCCATCAAAAACGATAATTGGCACGTGGTCATTCTTAGTCCGTATAGTTAACAAAAAACACAATTTCATCATCAGCTCTACCTGATACTTCATTAACGATGGCAATCGAGTTTGTCAGAGGCATTTACTTTCATTAATGTGCCTCCTCTGGCTACTACTTAGAAACCCATGTTTTCTAATCAACAAACTCATTTTGCCCCATATTATTGAGTCTCTCTTGTAACAATACGTTTCACTAACAGCTCTTTGATTTATTGGCAGATACAACTTTATCCATCTACCCTACGATAAACAGGGAGCAATATTGACAACAGTTTGGGAATAGTCTGATATGCAAGGAGGATTGAAGGATAGTGGTTAGTGTGTCTACGATTTCCACCACTCCTTCCCTCGTAAAACCTCAGACATCCACGTAAAAGCTGTAAAAAAGCTGCTTCATTAGGGTAAAATAGAAAGTGGTTTGTTTAATATTTTATATTATGGCATAATGATAACAGCTCCATGGATCTTAATTGTGCCGATAGAGCTAACACCTCTTCAACTAAAATGCTAATCATTCCCATAAGCCATCTCATCCTTAAACATGGATAATAATTGTGGCACTGTCAGTTTGCAGCAGCTCCAATGCGAAGGAGAATATATATTACAAACGGAGGACAACACATTGGACTATAATAATGATCTGTCCGAATCAAAAGCAGCAGCTTGGAATCTTTCCACAATGGATCAGGATCTGAGAACAATAGATTGGAATGTAACAACAATGGATCAGAATTTGAGAACAATAGTTCAGAATGTAACAACAATGGATCAGAAACTGAGAACAATAGATTGGAATATTACAAAAATGGATCAGAATCTGAGAAAAAATATTTTCGAATATGACAAAAATGGATCAGAATCTGAGAAAGATAGATGGGAATATTAGATAAATGGATCAGCATTTGAGAACAATAGGTTGGAATATTCCAAAAATGGATCAGAATCTGAGAACAATACTTTGGAATTTTACAACAATGGATCAGAATCTGAGAACAGTAGGTTGGAATATTTGACAATGGATCAGGACCTGAGAACAGTCGACTGGCATCATACAAGAGGCAGGAAGTTACCCTGGTATGTTCATTATATGTTGTCGATTTATTGTGGAATCGCATTCAAATATCGGGTCCCAATGCTACTTCAGGTTATTCAATGTTCTTGCTATCCAATGCTCGCTTTTGTTGGTGTGCATCGCAAGTCTTCTTTTCTCCAGTTTTCAAGTATTTAAAGAATGTTCAATTGTAATGCACTGCTTGAAATTCACATTCGTATCTTCGGTTCAGTTCATATCGCTGGATGTCTCTCTATCTAGCTATTTTATCTGGAAGCCACATTTCACTGATTAGCTGCACTTTTTATCTTATTTTTCAGTTGAGCCTTGTGTGGATCGAAGCCAGTGTCACCTGACTGCATCCGAAAATTTGTCCTCCGTCCACACAACCTCCACCAGCCACAGACCCCACCCTCTTCCCATAATGTGACCCAGCCCAATGCCTCATGTTCATCCAGAACGTTTGCTGATGGCCTGAGCTCAGTTCATACCTAATGCACACCTTTACAAAAGACTTTCCAAGACCACCATCCTAATAACACATATCTCCAATCGGACCTCGACCCATCTGCTGCATAAATACACAATCAGGACATTCTTTTTCAACTTGAGACCCATCTACCCATCTTATACCATGCCATCCGAGCCAGATTCGCCTCCTGTCACTCACCACCCATCAGCTCCACTCCGCCCACCGCCCCACACCACCACCTTGTTCAAACTTCACCTCCGGGTTGCAAACATTGATAAAACTCAGCAGATACCAGGTTCTGCTGCCTGTAAACTAAGTGGAATCAAAACCCACTTAACCAACCTTCCTGTGCTCAGAGAGTTACGTGGCCTGGCAGGCTGAAAGAGAATAATTACATTCTTATATTGCTGCCCCTCACCCCTTTAGAGAGCTTTACGCCTTCGAATGTTTAACAAATGCATGTTTGAAATGCAATATCAGAACAGGCAGCACCGCATTAGTGGCCAGTGTATATAAAATGAGACGTCCGCTCCTTCTGCCAATCAGATTATATCAGAGCCACCTCTTTACCACCCATTCAGCAAACAGAAAAAGAACTGCATCTTTCATCAATTTCTCTAAACTAGTCAAAATGTTGTACATCATAATGTTGATTTCTCAGCACACAATTCTGACACTGGTACAGAGTGATCGGTAGGTACATGCCTGTGAATCAGTGAAACTGGGAGGATGGGATGAAACAGTGGTTCATTAATCTTCCCGTATCCTGGGCATTATGAGGAGACACATAGATTAAGAAAGGAAGATGGAGATGTTAAACCTCCATAAAACACAATTTCATCCTCAGCCGGAGCATTGTGTGCAGCTCTGGAAATCACATTTTAACCAGAATTTTAAGGCACCAAAGATGTTACTGAAACAATAGATGACAATTTCCACTAAGATGATTAATCCAAGTTGTGTAGATGATTTGGAAACGTTCTGGCTGTTCTCCGAGGAAAACACAAGGTTGAGGGGCAGCATGAAGAGATATTTAAAATTATAAACGGTCAGGAAAAAGTAGGCATGTAGAAACCCTTTCATTTAAGGAAGGATCGAGAATCAGAGGGCACAGATATAAGGTAATTGGAAAAAGATGCGATGTTCCCTGGAGGAAAACATTTAGTACAAAACTTAATCTGGAATGCGGTGGCTGAGAGTGTGGTGGAGCCAGGCCCAACCGAGGAAAAAGGGCATTGGTTTAGTACCAGAAAAAGAGATAAGTTTAGAACAAGGGGGAGAAGGCTGTGGAGGTGACACCAGCGAATTGCTCCATCAGTGGAGCAGCATGCATAGGATGTACTGAATATCTTCCCTCCATGCTGCACACTTTCTGTGATTGCACTCTTCATGTTAATAACTACCGTCCTCCAATCTCTCCATGTCATTGTAAGCACTCAACTGCGGTGTCATTCTTGCCTGTCTCCCCTCTACTCTCGACATTATTCACGTTATTTCTAACGTGAGCTGCACATTATTCAACACAATGCAATACGTTTAGTACGTTTAGCCAAACTAATGTTTTCAATAGTTGTAGAGTAGCTTCCTGGGGATTGCATCAAATCACCAAGCTGAAGGTCTTTGCTGCTTTATTAGCTACTTTTCTTAACTTCTCCTGACATGTCCAAATATTGGGAACAGTCACCCAATGTCGCTGTGCTCCTGCACCTCCAATAATATTGAGTTCTACGTTATAAGTATTGTACTTTGAAAAAATAATCTATCCAGGCATTCAACATTTTGAAACCTCCACCATTGGTTACTTCAGGTAAAATCAATTAAATGTACTTATGGTTACAGTGGCACAATCAAAAATGACAATAAGTTATCAACTAAACTTTTCTGCTAACCTAATGTATTCTTTTCCTGTTTATTTCCATTGTTCGCAGTTATAGCGCTGACAATTCTGATCATTTCCAGGGGAAAGTGTGGTCGCTCCAAATGTGTAACTTACTACATGTTGGCTATGGCATCGGCGGATTTAATGGTGATTATACTCGACATGGTATTGAGGCATATTCCAATTGTTCATCCGGAGCAGTTTCGTTTCCTGTGGTTCCTACGTATCTGTAATATCCATGCCGTGCTGCTTTATGCAGCCACTGATTGCTCAGTCTGGTTCACTGTCACTTTCACTTTTGACCGATGTGTAGCCATATCTTGCCGAAATTTGAAATGTCGATATTGTACAGAAAAGACAGCAGCTGTGGTTCTTGGAACAGTGACTGTGCTGAGCTTTTTAAATAACCTTTTCTGGTATTTCATGTTCACAGGACAGTATCAATTGATGAACCTGCCCTGGTTTGTTCTGTAAAGCTACATGTTTACTTCTCTATGGTTTGGGTAACAATCGAGTTTGTCCATTACATTCTTACTCCCTGTGTCCCATTTGTCCTGATTCTGCTGCTCAATGTTTTTACAGTCAGACAAATTTTAGTGAGCAGCAGAGCCCGCAGGAGGCTCTGGGCTCAGAGCAGTGGAGAGGCACTCAGAGATCCGGAGATGGAGAGTCGAAGAAAATCCATAATTTTACTGTTTACTATCTCGGCAAATTTCCTGCTGTTGTGGGCAACGATTATGGTATATTCTGTATGGATCCGCATGCAAGGTTTGGGTTAAGGGTCCATGTTACTGCATCTTTATGTTCAGGAACTGGGCTTCATGCTGCAGCTCTTGAGCTGTTCCACAAATTCTTGTATTTATGCCCTGACCTTGACAAAATTCAGGGAGCAATTGAAGCATGTACTGCAATGTCCCTTTGCACCAATCGTGGAATACATTCAAAAAAGAGAGAAGAAATGATTCAGGGAAGGTCCAGCCATTTTCTCATTTTAATTCATATTCCCAGTGGGTGGGGGTGCTGTGCCGTTCGACAGAGTTACTGCAGGAGTTGGATAGCACCGCCACCACATTGGGGTTTAGGGACGGTGCCTGATGGTCACGGTGACATTATTGATGTGAAGCACCTGGTCCGCAGAGTTCCCAGGGAGCAGGTGTGTGGTGGGGCTGAGGGGGGTGGGGGGTGGGGGGTATTGGTGCTGTTTCCCTTGATGAGGGGATTACGGGAGTTGTGGTACCTGTGACTGCACAATGACTAGGGGGTGAGATCTGTACCCCATGACCACGGCATAATATGGCAGGTTGGTCAGTTTCAGCAAAATGGACAGGGGTGGGACTGTTCTTCACAAAGACTTCATGATAGAAAGCACGGGAACTGTGGCGGATTTGTAAGAAGCGCCTGTTTGCATTGTTGACAGCTTAATTGGAAGGATTGTTCCTCTGGCACCACGGATATCGGGGCATGACCAATCACATGATGACGTCATAACAAAGTGTGGAGGGCCCAGAGATTGTTCAATGAACGGGGGAGTGATCTTGGCCCATTGATGACGGCACAATGGAAAGGGCCTTGTCCTGCTTCCTTTGTCGGACGCAATGAACAGGTTTAGAGCGAAGGTTCCCGCCGGCTCCGCCCATTACCCTCACCCATTTGCACAGGGAGAAAGTGTGAGAGTGCAAAGGTTCAACGCCAAGCCCCTCCGCATGCACTCTCCTGAACATGAATGGGAACAGCAACAATATGAATAAAACTGGCTTCTCAACTTCGTGCTAATCATTTCTCATGCACCACCTTTAATTGTACTCTTTAGCACTTTAATAATCCTGAGGACAATCAATAAATAGTAACATGATTAAAGCAAATCTAAATGTTCACCAGTAAAAGCGCAACAATGTCTCCGAAACCCGTCCGTCATTTACACCGACAGACGCTAACCAGCATCAGACAGTAGCAATTTAGAAACCACTGATCGGAAATGATGAACATTAGCAGAGGGAGGAATTGTGAACTGCTCGACACACACACATATACACGCAGATGAATACACAGACACAAACATGCACAAACACACATAGAGAGACACATTGGATGGAGCTAGAATGCAATCTGAAATTACGTGATCCGGTTTCAGGATACACACAGTGACTGGGAAATGCAAATGCCCCACTGACAGAGCTCATTTCCATCCACAACTCACACTTCATCTGAACTACTTTTATTTCAATCTGTCTCTATCTCTCTCTCTCTCTGCTTCTTCCTGTGACCTGAATATTCCCACGTGCTCCGGAAACATGAATTTGGGACCCAATCAGAGTCCCGAGTACTGATGTTGGGATTCTGATATGAGGGAACAATCTTTCCTGGAAGCCATGTACTAATTGTCCATTGCCAAGCTCACTCTGAGATGCAGAATAGTGGGAACTCCCCATGCAGCCTCATTATGATAAGCGCCGGTAGTTTTGGCGGTTGTGCAGCCCGATCGGGAAAGCTGTGCAGCTCTGGTAGTTGGTGGCTACGAAGGTGCCACAACTTGCCGGCTCCCTTATTGTTCTTTACATCAATCACCAAATTTACATTTCTATATTGATGAAGAGGTAACCAGCCGCTCTATTTATCTGAATACTCTTACAAGAGTAGACCACTCCTTTGGGCACTAATGGGACCAGGAACATTCAGCCCCCACACTCACTCCCGGTTTGTGACTCTCTAAAAGCATCTTTTTTTTTTCGCACTCCTTCAATTTTAAATTCACTCCCTGTTGTCACTCTCTATCACACCATCATTCCTTCCCTCACATTTTTGCACTCTGACTCCCTGTTTGTCACTCTACCTCAATCCAACTCTCCTTCTCGCACATTGCTTCACTCTCACTCCGACAGATTGATTGTTACTGTCTCTCACACAGTCTCTGTTCCTCTCACATTCTTTCACTCTCACTCCATGTTTGCCAATCTCTCACACACTTTCTCTCTTCACTCATATTCCTTCACTTTCACGCGCACTCCCTGTTCTCACTCTCTGTCTGAATCTATTTTTTACTCCCATTCCTTCACCCTCTCTGTAAATCCCTTTTTGTCTCTCTCCGTCACAGACCATCACTCTATGTACATCTGTCCCTCTCTCTCTCTATGTTCACGTACTTGTCACTCTCTTTCCCATTATCTGCCGGTCTCTCCTACATTTTGTTTTTCACTCTCTCACTTTCTACTTGCCTGTGACTGTCCCTGATTATGGTTCCCTGACAATTGCTGTGATATTGACCCTCTCTGTCTACATCAGCAAGTTCCCTCCAATACTCTCTCTCCGACTCTGTATTCGTTTCGCGATTTGTTTTAGTTTCAGGATGTGTGCTAGTTTCAAGATATGTATTACTTTCAGGGTCTGCATTATTGTCAGGGTCTTTATTAGTTTCAGGATCTGTATTAGTTTCAGGATCTGTATTAGCTTCAAGGTATAAATTGGGTTCAGGTCGGAATTAGATTGTCTATATTCATTTCAGGGTCTGTATTTGTTTCAGGATCCGTATTCATTTTAGGATCTGTTTTAGTTTCAGGGTCTTTATTCATTTCAGAGTCTGTATTAGTTTCATTGTCTGGATTAGGTTGAGGTTGTGATTTATTGTCATGAACTTTAATAAATTAAGGGCCTGAATAGTGTCAGGACCTGTATTAGGTGCAGTCTTTGTATTACTTTCACGGTCTGTATAATTTTCATGATCTGTATTAGGTTCAAGATCTGATTTTGTTTCAGGGAGCGCTTACTTTCACAAACTGCATTACATTAATGTGTCCATTAGTTTCAGCGACATATTAATTTCAGATCTGTTTTAGATTCAGAGTTTGTATTAATTTCAGGGTCAATATTAATTTCAGGGTTTGTATTCTTTTCAGGATCTGTATTAGTTTCAGAGTTTGTATTATCTTCAGGGTCTGTATTGATTTCAGGTCTGATTTAGATTCAGGGTCTGTATTAAATTTAGGGTTAGTATTAGTTTCAGAGTTTGTATTAGTTTCAGAATCTGTATCGGTTTCAGGGTATGTATTAGGTTCAGATTCAGGATTAGATTCAGTGTCGGTGTTAGTTTCAGGATCTATATTTATTTCAGGGTGTGCTTTTAGTTTCTGGATCTGTATTGGTTTCAGGGTAAGTTTAAGTTTCAGGATCCTTATTATTTTTCAGGGTCGGCATTAATTTCAAGATGTGCATTAGTTTCAGATCCTGCAATTATTTATGCATCTGTACGAGTATCAGAGCCTCTATTGTTAACAGCATGTGTATTAGCTTTGTATTCTTAATTATTATAAGATGGTCTGTATTAGCTTCAGAATCTGTATTAGTTTCAAGATCTGTATTATTTTCATGATCTGATCCGTTTCAGAATTTGCATTAGTTTCAGGATTTATATAAATTTCTGGTTCTGCTTCATTTTCAGGGGCTTTATTAGCATCAGGGACTGTATTAGTTTAATGATCTGTACTAGACAAAGAGTCTCTATTAGTTTCATGATCTGTACTTGTATCAGGACCTTAATTAGATTCTGAGCTAGCAATAATTTCGCAATAATAACGCTAGCATTAATTTCAGGGTCTGTATTAGTTTCATGCTCTGTATTAGTTAAAGGGGTCGACATTATTGTCAGGATCTGTATTAGTTTCAGCTTCTCATGAACAATCATCAATGGGAGAGCTGCAACAAGCAATCAAATGGAAGAGAAACAGCAGAGCTTTTTGCTGCCATTGTCTTCCAGCTGAGGCCTTCAAAGCTGTGTCCGATTAATCACATCAAGGGCCCATGTTCTCATCCTACTTATTTGAGAGGAACAGGAACTTAGCTCTGACTGCAGGGATGCGACTAATGTAACTATGTTCAAGAAGCGAGATACATTCTGCTGTGGAGCCTATCGAGATCCTCCCCTCCTGCCCATTGCTTAAAGGCCTGCAGGGTGGATTTTAGTTTCAGGGCCTGGAAGGTTTCCAGGACGTGTATTTTCTTTGGTTTCTCACAGTACAGGCCTTGGCCATTTGGCACACATTGCCAAACCGAGTTCGTGGAAACATCTATCCTATTGGATGCTCCCTCCTACCCTTTCCCATTAGCTCTAAAAATACAGCCCCGAACACCCTGCCCTACAACCCCACCCTCTCCAGGGCAAGTATTTATTCAATTCCATTTTGCAAGTTAGTGTTGTATCAGCTTCCAGCAGCGCCTCAGGCATTGAATTCCAGGTTTCAGTATAAACACTGGCTCTGTGAGGAATCATCTCCCCTTTCCCTCTCCCGATCTTTGTCAATTACCTTTAGTCTGTTTCTCCTGGTTATTATCCAAGGTTAGCGTAGAAATGACCCTTCCTGATTAGCTCTTATCAAAACCGAGCGTGTTTCAAAACGCACCTCATGAACACGCAAATTGCCTGATCTGATCTGAGAAAAAACAATCCCTGATTCGCTAATCTCTCCACATGACTACAACCCGTCATCCATGTGACCCTTCCAGTGAATTTTCTCCGCTTCCTCCCCAAGTCCCTGCCAATCTTCCAAAGCTGCCGGGCCCAGAGTTAGAGACAATACTCCTGCTGAGGCATAAACTATGAGTTGTCAATGCTCTGCATGAATTCCTGGTTTGTGTAATTTCTCCATCTCTTTATCATGAGAAATATCTGTTATTGTTAACAATCTAATTGCTGTGCTCTGCCACATTCAAACATTAGAACATTTTCTCACCTTATCCTCAACAACCCCCTTTAAAATTGCTCCAATTGTCACTTTCACAGAATATGGTTGAATGCTGCAAATGCCTAGCTGTGCCCAATTATGCCTTCAAACTCGTGTATCCATAACGCTGCTATCCTCTGGAGAAACATGTTGTCTTTAAATATCACCGAACACTCAGTGTTTAATATTGTCAGTGATGGGGTTTTCCATCAGCACAAGTCGCACCTCAAAATGAGTTACGAATGTGGCAAAGCTACCTTAATATTGTCTGAACACAAACAGAGGAGACCAATGCCACTTGGAAGAACTAAGCCACTCCTCAATCAACTGGTCAGATTAAAGCTTTGCCTTTCTGCAACACAAATGTTGGGTTCATTAAAAAAAAAATCAACTGACCAGAGGAAGAGACTCTGCAGTCACCCACATTCTCAATAATCTGAGCCCACAGCAGGTCATCACAAAATACCCAGCTGCAGGATTTGTAACCATGTTCCCACAGAAGGACTGAGTGGTTGATCCATCCTCCTCAATTGCTCTGACTCGCTGATGCCTGACTGAAGCTACTTCGATTCACATCGGTTATATCAGGGTAGATGTGAGGTCACTGAGCACAGCAAAAGCCCCAGGGCTGACTGCATCTCTGCCACAGCATTGAGAAATTTCCCCCAGAATTTGCCACAGCTCCATCCAAGCTGCTGCAGGGCAACTAGATGAGAGGCACCTACTGGGAGAAGTGGGTAACTGCCCTGTTATGTCCTGTACACACAAACAGATACCCACAGACACACACGCACACACACACATTCACCCGCACCCACAGACACACACACACACACACACACACGCAAACACACACACACACTCAAACACACACAGACACACGCGCAAAAACACATACATACACAACAACACAGACAAACTACCCCCTCCCCCAACACACACACTAACACACACACACAAACACATGCGCGCACAAACACACACACACACACACACAAACACACACAAAGAAGGGAAGAACGGGATTGATCTCGTTCATCAACAATTTGATGTAATATGTGACTAACACACACATACACACACACACACTCTCATACACACACACACACAGACACACACACTCACATACACACACACAGACACACACACACACACACTCTCATACACACACACACAGACACACACACTCACATATACACACACACAGACACACACACTCACATACACACACACTCACATACACACACACACAGACACACACACTCACATACACACACAAACGCACACACACACGCACAAACAAAGAAGGGAAGAACGGGATTGATCTCAGTCATCAACAACGTGATGGAATGTGTGAAACAAAAACAGAATTACCTGGAAAAACTCAGCAGGTCTGGCAGCATCGGCGGAGAAGAAAAGAGTTGACGTTTCGAGTCCTCATGACCCTTCGACAGAACTTGAGTTCGAGTCCAGGAAAGAGCTGAAATATAAGCTGGTTTAAGGTGTGTGTGTGGGGGGCGGAGAGATAGAGAGACAGAGAGGTGGAGGGGGTTGGTGTGGTTGTAGCGACAAACAAGCAGTGATAGAAGCAGATCATCAAAAGATGTCAACAACAATAGTACAATAGAACACATAGGTGTTAAAGTTAAAGTTGGTGATATTATCTAAACGAATGTGCTAATTAAGAATGGATGGTAGGGCACTCAAGGTATAGCTCTAGTGGGTTTTTTTTTTATATAATGGAAATAGGTGGGAAAAGGAAAATCTTTATAATTTATTGGGAAAAAAAAGAAGGGGGAAACAGAAAGGGGGTGGGGATGGGGGAGGGGACTCACGACCTAAAGTTGTTGAATTCAATATTCAGTCCGGAAGGCTGTAAAGTCCCTAGTCGGAAGATGAGGTGTTGTTCCTCCAGTTTGCGTTGGGCTTCACTGTCCGCAAGAATGACCCAAACCTCCCTGTCGCTTGCCATTTTAACACTCCACCCTGCTCTCTTGCCCACATGTCTGTCCTTGGCTTGCTGCATTGTTCCAGTGAAGCCCAACGCAAACTGGAGGAACAACATCTCATCTTCCGACTAGGGAGTTTACAGCCTTCCGGACTGAATATTGAATTCAACAACTTTAGGTCGTGAGTCCCCTCCCCCATCCCCACCCCCTTTCTGTTTCCCCCTTCTTTTTTTTTCCCAATAAATTATAAAGATTTTCCTTTTCCCACCTATTTCCATTATATAAAAAAAACCCACTAGAGCTATACCTTGAGTGCCCTACCATCCATTCTTAATTAGCACATTCGTTTAGATAATATCACCAACTTTAACTTTAACACCTATGTGTTCTATTGTACTATTGTTGTTGACATCTTTTGATGATCTGCTTCTATCACTGCTTGTTTGTCGCTACAACCACACCAACCCCCTCCACCTCTCTGTCTCTCTATCTCTCCGCCCCCCACACACACACCTTAAACCAGCTTATATTTCAGCTCTTTCCTGGACTCGAAATCAAGTTCTGTCGAAGGGTCATGAGGACTCGAAACGTCAACTCTTTTCTTCTCCGCCGATGCTGCCAGACCTGCTGAGTTTTTCCAGGTAATTCTGTTTTTGTTTTGGATTTCCAGCATCCGCAGTTTTTTTGTTTTTATCTCTGATGGAATGTGTGACTGGCCGTGAAAGCAGGCACCAATTGCAAAGTTGAAACCTGGGCACCGAGTCTCACTCTGTATTCAGCTGAGACCATTGCCTGGCAGACGCCATTGCAGCCATGGGCTTAACAGGGCGGAATTAAACAATTAAAGAAAAGTGAATGGGAGTGACTGCCCTTGACGTCAGGCTGCATTTGACACTATGTGGGCCGGCAGTCCGGAGAAAGGGAAGTGCTTTAGGTTGTTTGAGGCTAAGTAACTGAGCTCTTGGAGTCCCTTCGGTTAGTGCCATAGTCCCAGGCATCTTCAACTGCTCCAGCAATGGCTTTCCCTCCAGCATAAGGACATGAGTATCGTTGTTCACTGAGCATTGTACATTGCACAGCTCTTTTCCTCACTCCTGGAAAACTGATGTGGAACGCCTGCACTCACAGCACTGCACAGGCAACATTCAGGCTGATGCTGGTCAGGTTCGACAACATTTGCATCACAAAAATGGCAGGCAATGCCTATCTGTAGCATAAGATGATTATATGATGTTGAGTGCAGATAGTTAAAGAGGTGTAAGTGTAATGCAGCAAATGGTAGCTTTCAGAATATTTCTGGATGCAGTGCCTTACCTGGAACAACAGTAACAGTGAAGAGAGGAGCCATTCAATGACAGGGACACCAATAAAATAACATATGTCTGATAGAAACAATGCTTGGTGCAGAGACTTACCAGCAACTGCAAGAGCAGCGAGCAATGGATAGTAAATTTCTTGAACCACATAGAGGAACATTTCAATCCTCACATCCAGGGAATAACCCGAGTGCATTCTGTGAATCTCTGTGTACTCCTGTCCTTGGATAGAGCTGGTGCTGATGTTCACACTGACTGTCTGGAATAACAATTTGGATTGGTTTTCCCTATTAATATCATCGGAATTCCTCCGGTGGAACAGTGAATGTCTTTCCGGGGGTGGGTGGGGGTCGTGGGTGGGAGCGCGGGGGGCGAGGTGGGGGGTTGATTCTAATTTCTGTTAAAATGGATTAGGTCAACCCACTTCAACACTACCTGATTCTTTTCCAAAACTTACAACTCTATTTCCATTATATTTAACTGGGCGTGAAAAATCTCAAAACACGATACCCAAAACTCAAGGGCAGTGATTGGTGAGTGACAGATGTGGCCTTCACTGACAGACACTTACAGGGACAGAGGGACGATAAAGTACTAATAAGGTGACACAGCAACTCAGCCACAATAAACTCAGCCAGCGCCCAGAAACGGAATCAGCTTTATTAAACTGATCTTTCGTCTCTATGTATGAGAGAGTCGGGGTGAGGAGAGAGAGTAAGGCTGTGGAGGTGTGGGGGTGGTGCGGTTGATGTGGAGAGAGCAGGGCACAGGAGAGAGGGAGCAGGACCCATCATCAGCCCTCTCCTCGAAAAAATGCTTTACTGTCCCACCCACTACCTCCTTGCGAGTGAATATCCCGTCTCCAAGCTCCTTTTCTCTCCAAAGCTCTTCAACATGATATCCACAGCGTTTCCCCAGATTCCCTTCTTTCCCCAGTTTCCCCTTTACCACATTTCCTGTTTACTCCTATGCCCACTAAAGATGCCATTCCACTACCACAGAATTTCCTCTTTCGTCAAGCTAAAGAAGCCTCCTATTGGATTCGGTAGACCAACTCGGTAACTGAAGGGAGAAGGATCTGGAGGGATGAGCCGAAGGTCGTGGATGATGTAACATGAATAACAGAGGGTTTCAGGTGTAGGGGAGCAGAAGGGTCAGCCGCAGAGTTGCAGTGGGGCTGAGGTGGTGTTGGCGATGGGATTGACCAGAAGGGGGGTATTGACCGGTATGGAAATAGGCTGATGGTCTGTGACTATCGTAAAAGTCGGAGGAAAGGCCTAGTAGAGTGCGAGGGGTGAGACAGAGGGCCGTGGGAATCACGGTGTGATGCACGGTCGAGGGAGCAGAGCTCATGCTGGGTCAGGAACACAAAGGCCGGCATGAAGGTTACAATTATATGATCTCGAGGGGATTAGGTGTCAGGCTGGGTCAGCGTTAAGCATAGGGTAAGGGGTTAGGCAGATGACCAGGTGTGGACAGAGAACCTATGGGTAGGCAGAGGTTTATGGGTTATACAGAGGGTCAGTGGAAAGACAGAACCTCATTGGTGGAACAGATTGTCAAGGGTTAGGCCAAGAGTCAGGGTTAGGCCGCACATCAGTTGTTAGTCAAAGGGTTGGGGTTAGGCAAATTGCCAGGGGTTTGGCAAAGCTACGGGGTGAAACAGATGATGAGCTAGAGTCAATGTTTATGCGGAATGTCAGTGATTAGGCAGACATGAGCGGGGTTATGCGGAAAGTCAGGGGATAGACAGACTCTCCTGGTTAGAAAAAAGGACCTGCGTTTGGTAGCTGATCAGGCAGAAGCTGATTGATTAGGCAGAAAGTCAGGGGTCAGGCATTGGGTGAGGAGGTAGGTACAGAGTCGTACAGATGCTCAGGGGTTAGGCAGAGTTTGAAGCGGTAGGTAGGGTGCCGGGGTCACACAGTCGGACAGAGGGGATCTGGGTTAGGCACTGGATCAAGGGAGCAAAGGTCAGACTGAGTAAAAGTAACACAGAGCACTGTAATGTGTCAGGTTATATGAGGATCAGGGATCTGGCTGGGTTAGGCAGAGCGTCAAGGTTTAGGCAACTTTTCAGGGTTCAGGTAGAGGTCATGCGATTGACATGGTCAGGGGAAATCAAGGTTAGGCAATGAATCAGGGGAGCAGAAGTCAGGCTGGGTCAAGAGAACAGAGGACACTTGAAGGTCACAGGTTAGATGAGGTTCAGGGGTTCAGGGATCAGACTGCACTAGGCAGAAGGTCAGAGGTCAGATAGCTTAATTTGAACGGGGCTGGGTGGTTGTGTGGCTGTTTCTGCTCCGATGAGATAAAGTATCTCAATCCCGCCAGGTGAGCACTGACCACTTTCTTGTTTATATTTTGCTTATTCTTTGCCCGTGGAAGATTCTGGGGGCCGGGACAGCCGGAAAACGCCTTCAACAGGACCTACAGGATGAGGGAAAACTGCGGCCTGATGAGGCTGTGGCGCTGGTACGACGAGGCCTGTGGGGCGAAGTTCCCGGCCATCTGTGAGAAGAACACCATCCGCCTCCACCTGATCTTCCAGTGAATGATGCAGAGCCGCCGAGGGAGCGCTGGGCTGGTGTCTGCTCCATTATTCCTACCGTTGTCCTTCATCTATGTGGGGGTGGGGGGGGGGGTGGTGGGAAATGGTAGCAATTTGCTGGATGGAATTTAATCCTGAAAAGTGTGAGGTGCTACACTTTGCAAGGAGTGATTTGACAAGGAAATATTCTATGAACGGAATGGCACAAGGAAGTTCCTGAAAAGGGTTCGGGAGAGAAGTTTCTGAGAGGAGCTCCTGAGATGATTTCTGGAGAGGGAGTGAGTGTGTCTGTTTCCGCTCTTACATTCATCAGCATACAATTATGATCCGCATCTATCTCGATCATTCTGTTATAAATAAAGTGTAAAGATGATATTCACACCCTATGGCCTCTGATGGAACAGAGCCATAGAATCATACAATTTGAGGAAGACGTCATGTGGCCCATAGTAACCGTTGTGATTCTTTGCCAGACCTATCTAATCAACCCTTCTCTTCACTCCTCCATTTGCTTTGCAAATCTCCACTGCCTGTGCTCATCCAATTCTATTTATACAGATTCACTATCCCTGTCTGGAAGAACATTCCAGATATCTTTGCACTAAGAACTCTTCAACCGCTCTCTGCTTCCTGGTCAATCACTTTAAAACTCCTTGTGCTGGTTACTGACTGAATTTCCAGTATCTCCAGTTTCTCGTTATTTACTCCATTAAAAACATTCATGATTTTAAATGCCCCTATTAAACCTCCCCTTTGCCTGTCCTGCTCGGAGAAAAACAATCCCAGCTTCTCCAGTCTCTCCACGCAATTCAAGCCCCTCATCCCTGTTCCAATTCCAATAAAATCTATCTGCACCCTCTCCAAGGCCCTCACATCCTTCCTGAAAACTGTTCGCCAGAATTAGACACAAGGACTTCAGTTGCGGTTTCACCAAGATTGACACATATGTTGCCTGATTTCCGTAGTATTGTAAACTCTGATTCTGTTTATCAATAAACATATATTACTATTTTAATGCTCTAAAAGGCTTACGCTGCCATCTTCCAAAACTTGCTTATGTCCACCCGATATTTTTACTAAACAACTCCAAAACTTGCTCAATTTTCTGCTTCACACTATTCTCTTTACACTATTCCGTCCCTCAGAAACCATCTAACATCCCAGCCGGACCAGCTAACTGTTCCAATTTCGTGTTCTGCAAGTACAATTGGACTGAAAGGGTTAAATGAGCCTGTTTGTTCAGTGGCTGTAATTAATGTCACTCTCCATGGATCCTAAATATCTCACTGGGGGGGCTTCCCAATGTTGTTAATAGGGGAGTCACTACATTGTGTTACCTCATATTGTCAGCGGGGGCATCAGCTCCCTGAGGAACAAGGACTCGCGGTTATAAGACAGGGAGAGAGGAATATCAGAATCTGAGAAGAATATATTGGAATGTTCCAACAATGGATCAGATTCTGAGAACAATGGATTGGAATGTTACAACAATGGATTGGGATCTGAGGACAATAGATCGGAATGTTACAACAATGAGTAGGAGTTTATTGGAGGCGCTTTATGAACTTTCTAATTGTTATAATTGGATGTCAGTGGAAAGCCGGATCTATCGGGCACTCCATGTTATTCAGGCGGGTTACTATCCCATCCTCGCTATTATTGGCATTCCTGGTAAGTCTCACTGTATATGGCTATTCATTCTATATTCCATGTTGAACTGAATTATTTCTAGCTCATCAGAATTACAAGTGATTTGGAGATTGCAAATTTATTTATACAAGTTATAGAATCCAGGGGGACAGGATAATGATTAACATCCGAGTTCAGCAATTTCAGTAACATATTTAATGCCATTTTTTGTCTATCGTCTTCCACCATATCAGAGACATTTCAGTCTTGTATTGCATGAACAGTAGTTTCAATATGGCACTGAATGCAGCAACATCTTGGAAAATTTCAACGGCTTCAGGCAAACTGATACTAGTTATTTACAAGTATTCTGATTTTTTATTGGGAATGCTTTCATTTCCTGCTGGTCATGCGTCTGTCTCATAACAATGCCGTCCTGCTTTATGCAGCCACTGGCCGTTGTGTGTGGTTCAGTGACTTTCACATTTGAACGGTTTGTGGCCATGTCTTTCCAGAAACTGAAAAGTAAATATTGCACCGTGATATTGGCTCTGAGAAGAATGACTGTGCTGAGATTTTTAAAGAATATTTTCTGGTATTTCACGTTACCAGATTCTGGTTTGCTGATGAACAACCCATTATTTTGTTTTGTAATGTTAGAATTTCAGACATAGATTAATGAGTCACAGTGGTCTGCCGCACAGAAAAGTCGGCCCATCGAGTCTGCGCCGGTCAAATAAGTTCCTATTTCAACCCCATTTTGCAGCAATACGCCCATAGTCTTTATTGCCAGGGCATCACAAGCGCACATCCAAATACTTCGTAAATGATGTGCAGTATTCTACCCCGAACACCCTTTCAGGCAGTGAGTTCCAGATGCCCACCACACTCTGGTGAAATAATTCTTCCTCACATTCTCTCTAAACCTCCTGCCCCATACATTAAATCTATGCCCTCTGGTTATTGGACACTCCACCAACGGGAAGAGTTCCATCCCGTCTACCCTATCTATGCCCCTCATTTTTTATACATGTCTATAATGTCCCCTCTCAATCTCCTCTGCTCCAGCGAAACTAACCCCAGTTTATTCAATCTCTCCTCATAACTAAAAATACCCATGCAACATCCTGGTAAATCTCCTCTGCATCTGATGCAAACATATCCCTCCTATAATGCAGAATCCAGGCTGCATGCAATACACTAGATGTGGACTAACCAGCGTTTTATACAGTTCGGCATAACCGCCCTGCTCTTTTATTCTATGCCTCGTCTAATAAAGGCAGGTATCCCATATGCTTTCTTAATCACCTTATCTACCTGCCCCACTACATTAATTGACCGCTGGACATGCACACCAGTGATCTCTCTGATCCACGGTACTTCCCAGGATCCTAACTTTCATCATATTCTCGTGTCTTGCTTGTCCTGCCCAAATGCATCACCTCACCCTTATCTGGATTAAATTACATTTTAAAATGATCAGCCCATCTAATCAACCTGTCTCTATACTCCTGTAACCTAAGGCCATCCTTCTTACTATTTACCACCCCAACAATTTTCATGTCATCCGCGAACATACTGATCAACCCCCCTACATTCTAATCTAAATCGTTTATGTAAACCAGAAACAGCACGGGACCCAAATCTGACCCATGTGTAACCCCACTGGGCACAGGCATCCAGTCACAAAAAACACCTCTATACCATCACCATGTGCTTCCTGCCACTCAGCTAATACTGGGTCCAATTTGCTAAATTGCCTTGGAGCCCAAGGGCTCTCAACTTCTATATCAGTCTCCTGACCATATCAAAAGCCGTGCTGAAGTCCACGTAGACTACGTCAAATGCATTGTCATAAATTACATACCTGGTCACCTCTTCGTAAAATTCAATCAAATTAGTCAGGCATGACATCCCTTTAGCAAAACCAATCTGATTGCCCTTGATTTTCCCTGCCTCTCCTAGTGTAGATAAACTAATGCCCTCAGAATTATTTCCAATGATGTACCCACTGATGTTGGACTGACTGGCCTCTATATCCCTAATAAATCCCTTCCTCCCTTCTTGAAGAACGGTGCCACATTGGCTGCTCTGGCAACTCTCCTGTGGTCAGAGAGTTGTTGAAAATTATTTCCAGCGCCCCTGTTGCCTCACTCAACAGCCTGCGATCAATTGCATCCGGTCCTGGAGATGCATATTATTTTATGCCTGTCAGACCGTTCAGACATTCTGTGCTAACTTATTTAATTTCTGTGCAAATTTATTTAATTAGCTCACAGCCCTTCTGCATAATTACTATCGCCCCTTTCATTTATCAACACCAATACAAGTCATTCATTTAGAACCTGACCTACGTCTTCTGGCTCCACAAACAATTTTCCACCATGGTCCTTAATGGGCTCTATTCTTTCCCTAGTTATCCTCCTACTCTTAATGAAATTGTAAAATAACTTCGTATTTTTCTTTATTTGTCCTGCCAATGATTTTTCATACCCCTTTTTGCTCCACTAATTTGCTTATTAAGTTGCCACTTATACACTCTATTTTCTTATAGGCTTCTGCTGTTTTGAGCTATCGTTAACTACCATCAGCCTCTCTTTTTCACTTTATCCAATCCTGTATATCCCTCGATTTATTGGTGCTGCCCTTTATTGTTATTGGTATATGCTGGTCCTGCACTCCCCATAGTTCCATCTTGAATGAGTCACATTGCTCTGAAGCAGATTTATCTAAAATAAGCTGTTCCCAGCCCACTCTTGTAAAAACATATCTGACCTTATTAAAATTGGCCTTCCTTCAATTTAGAACTCTGGTTTCTGGCACTCCCTTGTCCTTTTACATAACAACATTAATCGAATGGAGTTAAGATCAGTAAGCACAAAATGCTCCCCCACTGATACCTCGTCCACATGCCCGGCTTAATTACCTAAACGTAAGACCAGGAATGCCCCTACTTTGTAGGACCATCGACGTAATGGTTTAAAAAGCTCTCCCGGTTGCTGTGTCAGTATTGATCTCCCTCTAAACCTATCACACTCTGACTAACCCAGTTAATGTTGGGGAAATTCAAATCTCCCAATATTAATACCCTTTTAATTTTACACTGCTCTGAAATCTGCCTCGGTATCTTCTCGTCCATTTCTCTAGGAATGTTTGGCGGCCTGTAGTACACTCCCAGTAATGTGATTGCTCTTTTTTTTTGTTTATTTCACTTCTATCCATATGGCTTTTTCGAGGAGCTTTCTAGGATGTCATTCCTCTTTACGGCTGTCACTGATTCCTTGACCAATATTGCGAAACCTCCTCCTCTCTTACCTCATTCCTTGTCTCGGCTGAAGACCCTATACCCTCGGGTTCTGAATTGCTAATCATGCCCTCCCACAGCCATGAGTCTGCGGCAGCAAGGACATTATACTTCCATGTGTTAACTTGTGCCCTCAAATCTGCCTTATCTGTCAATTTTATAGCATTAAAATAAATACCATCCGAACTTGCCAAACTCGCTTCTGCCTTAATTGGCCTATGTGTTCTATGTCTTCAAGACTCACTTCCTCTCTCTTCCAATTTTTTCGAGGTGCAACTCTCACTTCTGGGCAACCTCTCAGGACCCCATTCTCCTGCCAAGTTAGTTTACACCCTCACTAACAACACCACCAAACCTCCCCAAAAGGATATTGTTCCCACTGCAGATCAGGTGCTACCTGTCTGCCTTTTACAGGTCCCATTTCCCCCAGAAACCATCCAAATATGCGAGAAATATAAAGTGCTCTCTCCTGCATCATCTATCCAGCCACGCATTCTTCTGGACTAACCCCCTATTTCTATACTCACCAGTGCGTGGCACTGGAAGAAGTCCAGTGATCACTACCTTTGAGGTCCTGTTTTTTAATCTGCTTCCTGGATCCCTAAGTTCCATTTCTAGGACCTCATCCCACTTTTCAGCGATGCCATTGGTACACATATATACAACGATCTCTGTCCATTTTCCCTCCCACTTTAGAATGCCCTTCAGCCAAAGAGTGAAATCCTTGATCCTGGCACCAGGGAGGCAACATGCCATGCTGGCCTAAGAAACGGCTGTCTGTTCACAATATTATGGACGCTCCTTCAAGTATTGTCCTTCCCCTCTTTTTCCTTCCCCATTATGCAGCTCAGCCACTCAGTGCCATGAGCGTGGCTGCAATCCTCAGTTGAACCATCACGCTCACCATTTTCCAACACAGAAAAATGGTTATCGAGCGAGATGCACCCTAGGGATTTCCTGACTACCTTTCTGACACATCACTTCAGACTGATGGTTACCAATCCAACTCTGTCTGCTTTGGGGTCACTCTGACCTTTCCTTAGCTTAACCTGGAGAAAACGCTTCCCTGTGACTCAGCAATCAGCTCTCATCTTTGTACTTTCGTCACCTTTTCAAGCATCCTCGCATTCGCGCTGTTTCAGATCTCCATCTCTCTTTCGCACTGTTTTTTGATGTCACTAATCTTATTCTAAAAAAATATCTGCAGGATGCTCTTTCCAGAGTGCTTCACAGTGATGCTGACTGCAGGATGCTCTTTCCAGACTGCTTCACCGTGATGCTGACTGCAGGATACTCTTTGCAGACTGCTTCACAGTGATGCTGACTGCAGGATGCTCTTTCCAGACTGCTTCACAGTGATGCTGACTGCAGGATGCTCTTTCCAGACTGCTTCACCGTGATGCTGACTGCAGGATACTCTTTCCAGACTGCTTCACAGTGATGCTAACTGCAGGATACTCTTTCCAGACTGCTTCACCGCGATGCTGACTGCAGGATACTCTTTCCAGACTGCTTCACCGCGATGCTGACTGCAGGATACTCTTTCCAGACTGCTTCACCGTGATGCTGACTGCAGGATGCTCTTTCCAGACTGCTTCACCGCTATGCTGACTGCAGGATACTCTTTCCAGACTGCTTCACAGTGATGCTGACTGCAGGATACTCTTTCCAGACTGCTTCACCGTGATGCTGACTGGAGGATGCTCTTTCCAGACTGCTTCACCGCGATGCTGACTGCAGGATACTCTTTCCAGACTGCTTCACCGCACTGCTGACTGCAGGGCACTCTTTCCAGACTGCTTCAAACTGATGCTGAATGCAGGATGCTCTTTCCAGACTGCTTCACAATGATGCTGACTGCAGGACACTCTTTCCAGACTGCTTCAAAGTGATGCTGACTGCAGGACGCTCTTTCCAGACTGCTTCACAGTGATGCTGACTGCAGGACGCTCTTTCCAGACTGCTTCACAGTGATGCTGACTGCAGGATGCTCTTTCCAGACTGCTTCACAGTGATGCTGACTGCAGGACATTCTTTCCAGACTGCTTCACAGTGATGCTGACTGCAGGATGCTCTTTCCAGACTGCTTCACAGTGATGCTGACTGCAGGACACTCTTTCCAGACTGCTTCACAGTGATGCTGACTGCAGGACACTCTTTCCAGACTGCTTCACAGTGATGCTGGCTGCAGGACACTCTTTCCAGACTGCTTCACAGTGATGCTGACTGCAGGATACTCTTTCCAGACTGCTTCACCGCGATGCTGACTGCAGGATACTCTTTCCAGACTGCTTCACCGCGATGCTGACTGCAGGGTACTCTTTCCAGACTGCTTCACCGCGATGCTGACTGCAGAATACTCTTTCCAGACTACTTCACAGTGATGCTGACTGCAGGGTACTCTTTCCAGACTGCTTCACAGTGATGCTGACTGCAGGATACTCTTTCCAGACTGCTTCACAGTGATGCTGACTGCAGGATACTCTTTCCAGACTGCTTCACAGTGATGCTGACTGCAGGATACTCTTTCCAGACTGCTTCACCGCGATGCTGACTGCAGAATGCTCTTTCCAGACTGCTTCACAGTGATACTGACTGCAGGATGCTCTTTCCAGAATGCTTCACAGTGATGCTGACTGCAGGGTACTCTTTCCAGACTGCTTCACCGTGATGCTGACTGCAGGATACTCTTTCCAGACTGCTTCACCGTGATGCTGACTGCAGGGTACTCTTTCCAGACGACTTCACAGTGATGCTGACTGCAGGGTACTCTTTCCAGACTACTTCACCGCGATGCTGACTGCAGGACACTCTTTCCAGACTGCTTCACAGTGATGCTCACTGCAGCGTACTCTTTCCAGACTGCTTCACGGTGATGCTGACTGCAGGGTACTCTTTCCAGACTGCTTCACCGCGATGCTGACTGCAGGACACTCTTTCCAGACTGCTTCACAGTGATGCTGACTGCAGGATACTCTTTCCAGACTGCTTCACGGTGATGCTGACTGCAGGATACTCTTTCCAGACTGCTTCACCGCGATGCTGACTGCAGGATACTCTTTCCAGACTGCTTCACCACGATGCTGACTGCAGGGTACTCTTTCCAGACTGCTTCACCACGATGCTGACTGCAGGGTAATCTTTCCAGACTGCTTCACCGCGATGCTGACTGCAGGACACTCTTTCCAGACTGCTTCACAGTAATGCTGACTGCAGGGTACTCTTTCCAGACTGCTTCACAGTGATGCTGGCTGCAGGATGCTCTTTCCAGACTGCTTCACAGTGATGCTGACTGCAGGGTACTCTTTCCAGACTGTTTCACCGTGATGCTGACTGCAGGGTACTCTTTCCAGACTGCTTCAAAGTGATACTGACTGCAGGATGCTCTTTCCAGACTGCTTCACAGTGATGCTGACTGCAGGACACTCTTTCCAAAACCATCTCCCATTTGGACAGCTGTCGTGTTCCTCCAACACATTATTGTTTCATTCATTCATGAAACGTGGGCTTCACTGGCTAGGCTGGCATTCATTGCACATCCCGAACTGCCCTTGTTCAGAGGCTAGTTAAGAGTCAACCACATTGCTGTGGGTCTGCAGGCACATGGTTCCCAACAGATTACCTTCTCTAATTTATTGACTTTAAATTCTATCATCTCCTAGAGCGGGATTCGAACGCCTGTTCCCAGAGCATGATGCCGGGTTTCTGGGTTACTACTGCAGCAACAATCCCTCTACACCATCACCCCACTTAAATTGCACCCTCTGTGTCCCATTTGTCCTGATTCTGTTGCTCAATGTCCTCAACGACACAGACATTTTCGTGAACAGCAGAGCCCGTAGGAGACTCCAGGCTCACAGCAGTCGGAAGAGACCCAGAGATGGAGAGTCGAACAAAATCCATGAGTTTACTGCGCGTTATCTCAGCCACTTTCATCCTGTTGTGAGCCATGTTAATATTGATTTATATGTGGAGCCTGATATCATTCTTGGGGAATGTACAAGTTGATCTAGATTATATTGTGTTGGAATGGGGCCTCATGCTGCAGCTCCTGAGTTGCTGCACTAACACTGGGATTTATGCTGTCACTCAGGTTAAGTTCAGGGAGCAGTTGACGAATGTGCTGAAATATCGCTTCACTCCAAATCTTTACTCCATCGGAGAATTTGAACATTGACTGATTGAGACTGTCCATTACGTATCCATGTTATTTTTCTTTCCATTGGCAGAGGGGATGTTTGCTGGACTGACAGCAGGCAGAGGGCGGAGCGAGAGGGAGTGCAGTCGTTATGGTGTCAGAACCGCGGGCAGAGTCTGTCCCAAAAGCTGTTAATTGCCAGCGCTGCACTGAGACCCATACAGACTGTAGAACAGGGGTGACAGGAGCGTCATCAGTGGTCCCGCAAAACCCTGATTGTGATAGCAATTAGTCCATCAACAAAAGCAGCAGCAACAATGAGGAATGATGTCTATCGCTCGCAGGGGGAGGGATAATACAGGTACATGAGGTTGGGTGTATTCCAGGCACACCAGGGCAGGAAGGTAATATAGCAGATACAGTGGGGGAGGTACCTGTTCCAGGTGCACCGGGGAAGTGAGAACATATAAAATGTACAACTTGTGATTGTGGTTGAGATTCCAGGTTCATGATTGCGGTTGGCTGTTATACCAAGTACACCAGCAGCAGGACTGCACCAATGTGATATGCCAGGTATACAGAGGGAGGAAAGGTGATATACCTGGCTTTTAACTCAGCACTGGCCCTGTGACAGTGCAGCACACCATCAGTCCTGATTCTCCAACAATGCACCTGTCCCTCAACACTTACCCTCCGACAATGCAGCATTGCTTCTATGCTGAATCTCTGACAGCTCAGTGCTAACTCACTGCTGATAGTTCGATAGTGCAACAATTCCTCAGTACTGACCCTCATACAGTGCAATTCTCCCTCCGTACTGCCCCTCTGACAGTGCAAGGTTCGCTATGTGCTGACCCTCTGACAATGCGGCACTTCCTCAGAAATGACAGACCTCATGCCACCCCGCGCATTGACCAACCACACCCCGTCTTCCCCACATCGGATTTAATGCACAACATTGAGGTGCGTTCAATAAATTGCTCTCACTGTCAAAATTTGGATGCGTGAAGGTAAATTCAGAATCACAGAATGATGGAATTGTGATGGTGCAGGAGGCCATTCTGCCCATCGTGACAAGGCTGGTTGTCCGAAAACGCATTATTACTCAGTGCCATCCTCCTGCCATTGCCGCACAACCCTACTCATTGTTTCTATTCAAATTCTCATCTAACGCCCTTTTGAATGGCCCAATTGTACATGGCTCCACCACAATTCCGGACAGTGCACTCCAGACCATTTCAAGCTGTTATATGAAAGAGGCTTTCTTTCCCCTGAGGCCAAATTTAACAGGCCGGATTAGAAAGGTAAGAGGCAGAAAACAGCAGGTACTAAACAATGGATGACTTCTCCTTGGCTTTTTGTGTGTAGAAATGGCAGGTACTATCAATTCTATCAGGGCCGACGGTCGAGGGTTTTTTTTTGAGGAATTAGATCTAAATTAGTTCAAACATAATCGACGTAGACTGAAGGTCTGTAAGATCTATGTATTGCTTCATATCAGTGAAATATTTTCCATTTAAGGATACATAAAAAAAGGTCCAGTTGAGAAGACACCTGAAGATTCCCCTCGGAGATGTGTGCAGTATTGTGAGAATCTCTGGTTTCTACTGATCTGCCTCTATTATGAAATTGTTTAGCTGCAACTGGAACACGTGCCATCGAGAGTTCACTTTGAGAAATTAACCAGTTGATGACACTTGCTTATGCTTGCGTAGTGAGTAGTGAAAACTCTAAATCCAAGATTCATCACGTGGAATGCAAGTGAGGTCCATCTCAGTCTGGACTGCATGAAGAAAAATAATCTGCAACTTTGTCTGGTTTGAAACTGAAAAAAAAAATCTACAGTGGTTCTCACAGAGTCTTGTGACAAAATATGGCTAATCGTGGATTGACATACAAATATGGAGGAGAAAACTGAAACAGGGAATGAGTTGCCTAAATGCATGTTAATTGAAAGTCTTAATGCTGAGGATGGCTGGAACTGAGAAGGTATAAAGCAAGCGACAGAGCACTGGAATTCTGGGTGATCCCTAAAGAAGTAAATAGCTTCAGAAGTTTTTATGTTCTAAGATAATTCTCTGGGGGAAGTAGCAAATTTGAGCGTTTAGCATCTCTGCTTATAAACTGTAGCATTCAGACAATTGTGCTTGTGTTACTGAACCATCTGTTTTTGTTTCCCAGCAAATACGGCAATTGGCACGTGGTCATTCTTAGTCCATATAGTTAACAAAAAAAAACATACTTTCATCATCAACCCTACCTGATACTTCATCAACGATGCCAATCGAGTTTGTCGGATGCATTTTTTTTCATTAATGTGTCTCTTCAGGCTGTTATTTATAAACACATGGTTTCTAATCAACAAACGCATTTTGCCACAAAGTATTGAGACTCTGATATAACACAACATCTCGCTAACAGTTCATTGATTATTCGGCAGATCCAAGGTTTATCCATGTGTCCTTCGATAAAGAGGGAGCAACATTGACAACACTTTGGGAATAGTCCGATATCCAAGGAGGATTTAAGTATAGCGTTAGTGTGTCCAAGATTTCCATCTTTCCTTCCCTTGTAAAACCTCAGACATCCCCGCAAAAGATGCAAAATAGCTGTTTCATTAGGGTTCAATTGAAAGGGGTTAAGTGAAACTTTTATTTTGTGGCATAATAGTATCAGTCTCGATGGACATTAATTGTGACAATAGAGCTAACGCCTCTTCAATTAAAATGCGAATGCTTCCAATAAGCCATCTCATCCTATAACACACATAATCAATGCGGCACTGTCAGGGAGCAGCAGCTCCAAAGCGAGGGAGAAGATATGTTAGAATCGGAGGACGATAGTTTGGACTATTAAAATGATCTCTCCGAATCTGACTGCAGCAGCTTGGAATTTTTCCATAATGGATCAGGATCTGAGAACAATAGATTGCAATGTAACAACAATGTATCACAATCTGAGAACAATAGTTCAGAATGTAACAACAATGGATCAGAATCTGATAACAATAGTTCAGAATGTAACAACAATGGATCAGAATCTGAGAACAATAGATTGCAATATTACAAAAAATCGATCAGAATCTGAGAAAGATAGATTGGAATAATTAAAAATGGATCAGAATCTGAGAACAATAGTTTGGAATTTTACAACAATGGAATAGGATCTGAGAACGATAGATTTGGTTTTTACAACATTGGATCAAAATCTGAGAACAATAGATTTGAATGTTACAACAATGGATCAGAACCTGATAACAGTAGCTTGGAAAGTTTGAACATTGCATCAGGACCTGAGAACAGTCGCTTGGTATCATACAAGAGGCAATGGGTTACGCTGGTATGTCCACTATGTGTTGACGATTTATAATGGAATCACATTCAAATATCGGGTGCCAAAAGTTCGTCAGGTTATTCAATGTTTTTACTATCAAATACTCGCTGTTGGTGGTGTGCTTCGTAAGCCTTTCTCTCTTCAGGTTTTAAGAACGTTCAATTGCAACGCTGTGCTTGAAATTCACATTCGTATCTTCGGTTCAGTTGATATCCCTGGATGTCTATCTCGCTATTATATCTGGAAGCCACATTTCACTGATCAGCTGTTCTTTTTTCTTACTTTTCAATTGAGCCTTGCGAGGATCAAAGCCAGGTTCACCTGACTGCAACCGAAAATCTGTCCTCCATCCACACATCCTCCACCAACCACCCACCACACCCCCTCCCCATATTGAGACCCAGCCCAATGCCTCATGTTCAACCAGAGCATTTGCTGATGCCCTGAGCTCAGTTGCTGCCCAATATACACCTTTCCAAAATACTGCCCACGGCCACCATCCTAATATCACATATCTCCAATCCTACCACGACCCATCTGCTACATAAACACAAAATCTGGGCTTTTTTTTTTCAAATTGAGACATATATGTTTATCTATTACAATGTTACACAGCCAGAATCGCCTCCTCTCACTCACCACCCACCACCCCCAGTCCCCCCGCCCCCCCCACCACCCCAGCGCCCCAGGCCACCATCTTCCTCAAAATTCACCTCCTCGTTACAAACCTTTATAAAACTCAACAGATATTACGTCCTGCTGCCTATAACCTAACTGGAATCAAAACAGACTTATCAACCGTTCCTGTGCTCAGAGAGTTACATGGGCTGCCAGGCTGAAAGCGAATATTTGCATTCTTATATTTTTGCCCCTCACCTCTTTAGAGAGTTTTTCCCTTCGAATGTGTAAAATATTCATGTTTGAAATGCAATACTAAATCAGGCAGAGCCGCATTATTGGTCAGTCTATTTCAAATGATACCACTGCTTCTTCTGCCAGTCAGATTATATCTGAGCCACCCGTTTGTCACCCATTCAGCAAACGGAAAAAGAACTGCATCTTTCCTCAATTTCTCTCAACTGGTCAAAATGTTGTACATCTTAATGTTAAGTTCCCAGAAAACAGTTCTGACATTGGTGAAGGAGCAGAGTGGTCTGTGTGTGAGTCAGTGAATGTGGGAGGGTGGGTTGAGACATTGGTTCATTGATCTTCCCGCATCCGGGGCTTTATCAGGAGGGGCATAGAGTACGAAAGGAAGATGGAGATGATAAATCTCCATAAAACACACTTTCGTCCTCAGCTGGAGCAATGTGTCCAGTCTGGAAATCTTATTTTAACAAGAATGATAAGGCACTAAAGAGGGAACAGAAAAGATCGACAACAATTAGCTCTGAGTTGACTAATCCCAGTTGTGGAGATAAATTGGAAAAGTTGTGTCTGTTCTCCTTGGAAAACACAAGTTTGAGGGGAGACTTGAAGCAATATTTAAAATTATAAATGTCTGGAAAAGGTAGGCATGGAGAAACACTTTCATTGTTGGAAGGATCGAGAATCAAAGGGTATCGATATAAGGTAATTGGAAAAAGAGGGGATGTCACCAAGAGGAAAACCTTTATTACAAAACTGAACCTGGATTGCGCTGGCTGAGAGTTTGGTGGAGCCAGGCCCAACCGAGGAAAACGGGCATCGAATTAGTAGCTGAAAAAGAGATAAGTGTAGAACAAGGGGGTAATAGCTGTGGAAGTGACAACAACGAATTGCTCTGTCAGTGGACCAGCATGGATAAGACGTACTGAATATCAACCTTCCATGCTGCACCCATTCTGTGATTGCGCTCTTCTTGATAATAACTAAGCTTCTCCAATCTATCCATGCTATTATAATCACTCACCTGCGGTGCCATTCTTTCCTGCGTCTTCTCTACCCTCTACAAATTATTCATCTTATTTCTAAAGTGAGCTGCACATTTTTTGGCAGAATACAATACGCTTGGCCAAACTAATGTTTTGAATAGTGTGAGAGTAGCTTCCTGGCGTTTGCATCTATTTATGAAGCAAAATGACCCAGCTGTTTTATTAACCGCTTTTGTTAATTTCGACTGACGCGTTCAAATGTTGGGAACAGGCACCCAAAGTAATGGTTCTCCTGCACCTCCAATAAAATTGATTTCTACATTATCAGTATTATACTTTGAATATTTAATATCTCCAGACGTACAATATCTTAATCCTCCACCATTTGTTATTTCAGGTAAATCAATTAAATGTATTAATTATTATAGTGACACAATCGAAAATGACAATAATTTATCAACTTTACTTTTCTGCTAACCTAATATATTCTTTCCCACTTTATTTTCCTTGCTCGCAGTTCTATCGGTGACAATTCTGATGATTTCCCGGGGAATGTGTGGTCTCTCCAAATCTGTAACTCACTACCTGTTGGCTATGGCATCAGCGGATCTAATGGTGATTATACTCGACATGGTATTGAGGCATATTCCAATTGTTCTTCGGGAGAAGTTTCAGTTCCTGTGGTTCCTTCGTATCTGTAATATCCATGCCGTGCTGCTTTATGCAGCCACTGATTGCTCAGTCTGGTTCACCGTCACTTTCACTTTTGACCAATTTGTAGCCATATCTTGCCGAACTCTGAAATGTAGATATTGTACCGAAAAGACAGCAGCTGTGGTTCTTGGAACAGTGTCTGTGCTGAGCTTTTTAAATAACCTTTTCTGGTATTTCATGTTCACAGGACCGTATCAACTGAGGAACCTGCCCTGGTTTTGTTCTGTAACACTAGATGTTTACTTGTCTAGGGTTTGGGTAACACTCGAGTTTGTCCATTACATTCTTACTCCCTGTGTCCCATTTGTCCTGATTCTGCTGCTGAATGTTTTCACCATCAGACACATTTTAGTGAGCAGCAGAGCCCGCAGGAGGCTCTGGGCTCAGAGCAGTGGAGAGGGACTCAGAGATCCGGAGATGGAGAGTAGAAGGCAATCCATGATTTTACTGTTTGCTATCTCGGCAAATTTCCTCCTGTTGTGGGCAATGATTATGGTATATTCTGTATGGATCCGCATGCAAAGTTTGGGTTATGATTCCGTATTACTGCATCCTTATGTCCAGGAACTGGGCTTCATGATGCAGCTCCTGAGCTGCTCCACAAATACTTGTGTTTATGCTGTGACCCTGGCAAAATTCAGGGAACAATTGAAGCATGTGCTGAAATGTCCCTTTGCACTAATTGTGGAATACATTCAAAAGGGAGAGAAGAAATGAATCAGGGAAAGTCCAGCATTTTCTCATTTTAATTCACATTCCCAGTGGGTGGGGGGGTTGTGCCGTTCGACAGTGTGACTGGAGGAGTTGTATAGCACAGCCACCGGTCTATGGTGTGGGGAAGGTACCTGATCCCCATGGTGACAGTATTGAGGTGAGGCACCTAAACCACACAGCTCCCGGGGAGCAGGTGGGTGGTGGGGTGGGGGTGGGGTGGGGTTTGTTTCCCATGATGAGGGCATAACAGGAGTTGCGGCACCTGTGACTGCACAATGCCTAGGGGGTGAGATCTGTTCCCCATGACAACGGCATAATATGGCAGGTGAGTCATGTGACGGCACAATGGCCAGGGGGTGGGACTGTTCTTCATAAGGACTGAATAATAGAAAGGGCAGGAACTGTGGCGGCATTGTAAGAAGGGCCTGCTCGCATTGATGACAGCTAAATTGGAGGGATGGTTCCTCCGGCTGCACAATGGAAATGAGAGCAGGACCTAGACCCATGATGACGTCATAACAAAGCGTGGAGGGTCCTGAAAATGCACAATGAATGGGGGAGTGACCTTGGCCCATTGATGACGGCACAATGGAAAGGAAAGGGGCTTGTCCTGGTTTCTTTGTCGGGCACAATGAATGGGTTTGGTGCAAATGTTCCTGCCGGCTTCGCCCATTACGCTCACCCATTGGTGCAGGCAGATAATGTGAGAGTGCAAAGGTTCAAAGCCAAGCCCCTCCACATGTGCTGTCCTGAACATCCAGGGGAACAGCAACAATATGAACAAAATTGGCGTTTGAAACTTTATGCTAAATATTTCTCCTGCACCGCCTACCATTGGGCTCTTTAATTGTACGCTTTAGTACTTTAATAATGCTGAGGAGAATGAATAAAGAGTAAAGTGATTAAAGCAAATCTAAATGTTTGCCAGTGAAAGCACAAAAATGTCTCTGAAACCCCTCTGCCATTTACACCGACAGACACTCACCAACATCAGACAGCAGCGAGTTAGCAACCACTGATCAGAAGTGATAAACATTTGAAGTGGAAGGAAATGAGATCCCCACGACACACACACACAGACACACACACAGGCACACACACACACACACACCCACACAGACATAAACACACACGCACAGACACACTCTCAAACAGCCACACACACAGGCACAGACACAGGCAGACACATGCACAGACACAAACACACAGGCACTTAAACACACATGTACACATGCGCATAGATATGCACACTCGCACACACGTATACACACATACACACAGGCACACACACACACACTGGCACGCCGACACACAGACACACACAGATGCACAGACCAACACGCAGACACACACGTACCCACACACATACACACAGATGTAGACACAGACACGCACTCGCACAGACACACACACACAGACACATTGGATGGAACTATAATGCAATCTGAAATAACGTGATCCGGTTTTCTTGATTCACACAGTGACTGGGAAATGAAAAGGACCCACTGACAGAGTTCACTTCCATCCACAGCTCACACTTCATCTGAATTCCTTTCAGTTCAATCTGTCTCTATCTCTCTCTCTGCTTCTTCCTGTGACCTGAATATTCCCGAATGCTTTGTAACCATGAATTCGAGATCCAGTCAGAGTCCCAAGTACTGATGTTGGGATTGTGAGATGAGGGAACAATCTTTCCTGGAGGCCGTCTAATAATTGTCCATTGCCAAGCTCACTGTGAGATGCAGAATAGTGGGAACTCCCCATGTAGCCTCATTATGATAAGCGCCTGTAGATTTGGCGCTTGTGCAGCCCAACCAGAAAAGTTGTGCAGCGCTGGTAGTTGGTGGCTACCAAAGTGCCACAACCTGCCGGCTCCGGCATTGTTCTTTATATCAATCACCAAATTTACATTTCTATATTGATGAAGAGGTAACCAGCCGCTCTATTTGTCTGAATACTCTTACAAGAGTAGACCACTCCTTTGGGCACTAATGGGACCAGGAACATTCAGCCCTCACACTCACCCCATGTTTGTGACTCTCTAAAACCATCTTTTTTCGCTCTCCAATTTTAAACACACTCCCTGTTGTCACTCGCTATCACACCATCTTTCTTTCCCTCATTTTTGCACTCTGACTCCCTGTTTGTCACTCTCCCTCAAACCATCTCTCTTTCTTGCACATTGCTTCACTCTCACTCCGACCCACTGATTGTTACTATCTCTCATACTATCTCTGTTCGTCTCACATTCTTTCACTCACACTCCATGTTTGTCAATCTCTCACACACCTCTCTTTCAATATTCCTTCACTCTCACTCTCTTTCCCATTAACTGCAGGTCTCTCCTACATTTTTTGTGTCACTGTCTCACTTTTTACTTGCCTATGTCTGTCCCAGATTATGGTTCCCGGACACATGCTGCGATATTGACCCTCTCTGTCTCCATCAGCAAGTGCCCTCCAATACTCTCTCTCCGACTCTGTATTAGTTTCACGATTGTTTTGGTTTGAGGATGTGTACTAGTTTCAAAATATGTATTAGTTTCAGGGCCTGCATTATTCTCAGGGTCTTTATTAGTTTCAGGATCTGTATTAGTTTCAGAATTTGTATTAGTTTCAAGGTATGCATTCGTTTCAGGTCGGTTTTAGATTCATTGTATGCATTTGTGTTTGTATTCATTTCAGGATCTTTATTCGTTTAAGGTTCTGTATTAGTTTCTGGGTCTTTATTCATTTCAGAATCTGTATTAATTTCATTGTCTGTACGAGGTGATTTATGGTCATGAACTTGAATAGTTTAAGGGCCTTTATAATGTCAGGATCTGTATTAGTTGCAGTTTCGGTAATACTTCCAGTGTCTGTATTATTTTCGGGATCAGTATTAGGTTCAGGTTCTGATTTAGTTTCAGGGTGCGCTTTACTGCCGCGAACTGTATTACTTTAAGGGTCTGTATTAGTTTCAGAGACTTTATTAATTTCAGGTCTGTTTAACATTCAGAGTTTGTATTTGTTTCAGGTTCAATATTAATTTCAGTATTTGTATTATTTTCAGGATCTGTATTATTTTCAGAGTGTGTATTAATTTCAGGGTCTGTATTAATTTCAGGTCTGATTTAGATTCAGGGTCTGTATTAAATTCAGGGTTCGTATGAATTTCAGGGTTTGTATGAGCTTCAGCGTCTATATTAATTTCAGAGCCTGCATTAGTTTCAGGATGTGTATTGGTTTCAGGGTATGTGTTAGTTTCAGATTCAGTATTAGTTTCAGGGTCGGTATTAGTTTCAGGATCAGCATTTATTTCAGGGTCTGCTTTTGATTTCAGAGTCTGTATTAGTTTCAGAGTAAGTTTCAGGATCTTTATTATTTTTCAGGGTCTGCATTATTTTCAAGATATGCATTAGTTTCAGAACCTGTTATTGTTATTGCATCTGTATGAGAGTCAGGACCTGTATTATTAACAGCATGTGTATTAACTTTGTATTCTGCATTACTTTAAGGTCGGTATTAGCTTCAGGATCTCTATTAGTTTCAAGATCTGTACCATCTTCATGATCTGTTACGCTTCAGAATTTGCATTAGTTTCAGGGTTTATATAAGTTTCAGGTTCTATTTCATTTTCAGGGGCTGCATTAGTTTCAGGGTCAGTATTAGTTTCACGATCTGCACTAGATAAAGAGTCTTATTAGTTTCACGATCTGTATTTGTATCAGGACCTTAATTAGTTTCGAGGCCTGAATTAGTTCCACGATTTTTATTTGCTTAAGGATCCGTATTTGTTCCAGGATATGAATTAGCTTCGCGGCCTGTGATAGCATCAGGGTCTCTATTCGTTTCATGGACTGCGTTAGCTTCAGGGTCTGTATTAGTTTCAAGATCTGTATCAGATTCAGGGCCTCTGTTAGTTTCCTTCGGGACCTGTGATAGTGTCAGGATCTCTATTAGTTTCATGACTTGTATTAGTTTCAGGGCCTGTATCAGTTTCAGGTTTTGAATTAGTTTAAAGGTCTGTATTAATTTCAGGATCGATATTAGTCTGTGGGTCTATATTCGTTTCAGATCTGTATTAGCTTAAGGGTCTGTGTTAATTTCAGGGCCTGTATTCCTTTCTGAGCTCGTACTAATTTCGCACTCCATATTAATTTCAGGCTCTGTATTGGATTCAGGGTCTGTATTATTTTCAGGGGTCTACATTATTGTCAGGATCTGCATTAGTTTCAGCATCTGATGAACAGCAATCAATGGGAGAGCTGCAACAAGCAGTCAAATGGAAGAGAAACAGCGGAGGTTTTGGCTGCCATTGTCTTCCAGCTGAGGCCTTCAAAGCTGTGTCCAAGTGCACACATCAAGGGCCCATGTGGTCATCCTACCTATTTGACAGGAACAGGAAATTAGCTTTGACTCCAAGGATGTGACTAATGTAACTATGTTCAGGAAGGGAGATACATTCTGCTGTGGAGGCTATCGAGGTCTTCCCCTCCTGCCCATTGTTTCAAGGCCTGTTGGACTTGAAGGGGCAGCGGTCGCTGCAGGGCCTGTATTCGTTTTAGGGTCCAGGTTATCTTCGGGTGGATTTTTGTTTCAGGGCCTGGAACATTTCCAGGATGTCTATTTTCTTTGGTTTCACACAGTACAAGACTAAGCTATTTGGCACACATTGCCAAACCGAGATCTTGGAAACATCTATCCCATTGGATGCTCACTCCTACCTTTTCCCATTAGCTCTGAAAATCCATCCCCGAATACCCTCCCCTACAAAACCACCCCCTCCAGGGCAAGTATTTACTCAATTCCATTTTGCAAGTTAGTGTTGTATCTGCTTCCAGCAGCGCCCCAGGCATTGAATTCCAGGTTTCAGTGTAAACACTGTCTCTGTGAGGAATCATCTCCCCTTTCCCTCTACCGATCTTTGTTAATCACCTTTAATCTGTTTCTCCTCGTTATTATCCAAGGTTCACGTAGAAATGGTCCTTCCTGATTAAGTCTTATCAAAACCCAACGTGGTTTAAAACGCTCCTGATGAACAGACAATTAGCCTGATCTTATCACAGAAAAACAATTCCTGATTCGCCAATCTCTCCACGTGACTACAACCCTTCATCCCTATGACCCTTTCTGTGAATCATCTCCACATCTTCCCGAAGGCCCTGACACCCTTTCCAAATTGCCGGGCCCAGAGTTAGAGACAATACTCAAGCGAAGGCCTACACTGTGTCTTGTCAATGTTCTGCATGATTTCCTGGTTTGTGCAATCTTCATCTCTTTATCAAGAGAAATATCTACATTGTTAAAAATCTAATTGTGTTGCTCTGCCACCTTCAAACATTGGAACATTTTCTCACGCTATCCTCAGCAACCCCCTTCCAAATTGCTCCAATTGTCGCTTTCACAATTCTTCATTTCATGTTTTGCCTTCTCTCCACCTCATCTTTTCACCGATCTCTCTGCGCCCTCGAAAAGCTTACTGCTACCCTCCTCACTACTTAGTAGTATTCACATCGTTGTGTCATCCCCAGGCCTCAATACCATATCCTTAATATATGAGGCTATGGCTTTTATATCACAAAGAGCAATGCTTCTAATAAGGCCCCCTGTGGAGTTCCACTGCATTCTCCCCTCCAGCCTGAACAACCACCGTTCACCAATTCCTTCTGCTTTATGTTTCACAGTCAATGGCACAACCGCTGACTGGCTCTAGTGACAGATTTGACCCCTCTCTTATTGCTTCTATTTCAGATGGGATATCATGTGTCTGCTGCAATTGTCCTTCTAGTTGGTAGTGGTCGTAGGATTGAAAGATGTTGTCGAAGGAGCTTTGATGAGCCGCTGTAGTACAACTTGTTGATGGTACACACAGCTGCTCCAGTACCTTGGTGGTGGAGAGAGTGAATGTTTGTGGATGTGGTGCCAAACAAGCGGGCTGCTTTGTCCTGGATGGTGTCGAGTGTCTTCAGTGTTGAGGGAGCTGTACTCATCCAGTCAAGTGGCGATTATTCCATCATACTCCTGACTCTTGCCTTGTAGATGATGGTTAGTCCTTGGGAAGTCCGGAGGTCAGTTATTCACGGCAGTATTCTTTGCCTCTTGGCCTCATTTAGCCGCAATATTAATATGCCTGGTCCAGTTCAGTCTCTAGTCAATGGTGGCTCCAAGGATGTTGATCGTGGGGGACTCAGCAATGGCAATTATGCTGAATGTCAAGGAGAGATATTAACATTCTTTCCAGTTTGACCTGTTCTTTGCTGACACTTGGTGTCGAATGCTAACTGCCACTTTTCAGCACAAGCCTGGATATTGTCCAGGGCTTGCTGTATTTGGACATGGACTGCTTCAGTGTGTGAGGAGCTGCGTATGATGCTGATCATTGTGTACTCATCAGCAAACACCCCCACTTCTGATATTATCATGAAGGGAAGGTCATTAGTAAAACAGATGAAGATGGTAGGGCTGAGGACAGTACCCTGTGGAACTCCTTCAGTGATATCCCTGAAATAAGATTATTAGCCTCAATAACCAATATCACTTTCCTCTGTGATAGGTATCTTTCCAAAATGTCTGGTGTTCCCCCCGCGACCACCATCTCCCCATTCTACCATCCATCTACCGCCACCAACCCTGACCCCTTCCCCACCAACCCTCCCACCACCCCATACCGCCATCTGCCCTATTGCTCCAACAACACAAAAAACCCCACCCCACAAACTTCCCCCAAACCCCTACCTTTCCCCACACAATCCTCCCTTATTATCTCAGGCTCGCTTTCCTGATTTCCAACACTCCTCAAACAGATCTATTTCAGCAAGGACATTGTCATCTTACCTAATATCTCCTTGTCTTGGTCAGCATTATACCTTATTTTATCTTGTTCCTGTGAATCACGGTGACATGTTTTATGTTATATTTTAAGTCCTACATAAATATAAGTCGTTTCTGTGCAAACACTGCAGTTTGCAAGTCTGAGAGAGAAGCAGAGTTAATATTTCAGCTCAGGGAGTCGTGGCCACTAAAGCATTGCGGCTCAGTCAGGATCCACACCTGGCTCCGGGTTACAAGGTCGGCATTGGGAACAACTCCTGGCCCTGCTGACCGCTCCAGAAGCCAGCCAATAATGCAGGAAATCCAGAATGCATGCTACCGTTCATCAGATCGGATAAATGTGGAGGGGAAGTGGCTGAAGGTGTGTCTGGCTTTTTAGTCAGGCGCAGAATCCAAAAATGATGTTTGGAATGTAACTTTAGAAAAGATAGAAGTAAGTTCCATTAGAACTTTGAGTGTTCAGATGGTGAGCAGAGTTTCAGTCAGACTTGGCACCAATGCGAGTATTAGGATCAACACTGAGTTCAAAGGCCATTTTCTCACATCATCTTTCCTCTGTACCTTCAGGTACAATCAGATCAGTGCATCACTACAATAAACTACACCAGTACAATGGACACTATATAAAGCTGGTTACGCCTGATTTCTAATCTCTACGATTATTTTCCCTTCCTCCCAGTTAGCTTACTTACGATTGTGATCGTAAAGTGTGGTCTCTCCAAATGTGTCACTCATTACCTGGTGGACATGGCAGCGCCAGATCTACTGGTCATTATCCTTGACCTAACAATGAAACACATTCCGATTGTTTACCTGGATCAGTTTATTTTCGTCGACTCTATCCCCCTGTGTAATATCCATGCTGTCCTGATTTATGCAGCCACTGACCGTTCAGTCTGGTTCACTGTCACTTTCACCTTTGATCGATTTGCAGCTATTTGTAGCCAGGAGCTGAAAACAAAATATTGCACTCAGCAAATAGCAGCTGCGGTTCTGGGAACTGTGACTGTGCTGAGCTGTTTAAAGCACATTACCTGGTATTTAATGTTTTTAGTAAAGTATTTGCTCTGCTATTTCCCCTAGTTTTGTGATACAACAGTCAAGGCTCAGCATTCTCTTGTTTGGGGAGTATAGAGCTCCTCCATTACATTGTAAAACCAACGGTCCCATTTTTCCTTTTTCTTAAGCTCACTGTTCTCACTGTCAGACACGTTTTAATGAGCAGCAGAGCTCGCAGGAGACTCCGGGCTCACAGTAGTGGGGAGGGACCACAGAGATGGAGAGTTGGAGGAAATCCATCATTTTATTGGCTGTTATCTCGGCCAATTTCATCCTGTTGTGGCTGTTGTTTACGGTGTATTCAATATCATTGCGGATATTGTATATTCACAAAAATAATGGAGAATTGTCATGGTTTGTGCAGGAATTGGGCTTCATGATGCAGCTCCTGAGCTGCTGCACAAACATTGGGATTTACACTGTGACCCAAACGAATTTCAGGAAGCAGTTGATGAATGTGCTGAAATATCCTTTTACTCGACTTGTTCAATTCATTCATCGATGCAAGAAATTGAATAACTGAATGTTTTCTCTACCTCCATCTCCAGCCCCTCTCCTCCTACAGACACCCTGCTAATATTCGAATACAGTTCAATTACTGAGCCCAATATGTGGACAGGATAAGGAGCACACACCCCATTGAACAAATACCCAGCAAGTGACAAATCCCTGATCCTATTATTAGGTCCATTCATAGCCAAATGCTTGCCAAAGCCTAAAAATAAATGTTGCTGTGAGAGATGCTTTGGGGTCACCACTTGCTTCCCCCTCACTCTCCGGTACAATCTGCCGTGAGTGTGTCAGTCTCTGCAACAACACATCCAACAGCGTTCATCACATGGGATTCATCTGCGACCATTGGCAATGCGGGTTGGCTGAACAATATCGTTCATCAATGATGCAGAATGTGACAAAATTTGTGCAAATTAAATATTATAAATAAAAGGAGCTGCGATAACAAAACAAGGAAACATCTCACCTGATAATTGGAACAGGTTTTTCCCCTATATCATAAGTTGCCTCCAGTTGCTGACCATGAATGGTTAAGGGGGGTGTTGGGGTGTGGGGGGAAGTGGTTGAAATTGACAGCAGGTCTGAAGATTTTATAGCCAACATTGTGTAATGGCCAGAATATATATTTCCATTGCTTCTTTGGAAGTGGGCTTCACTGGCTAGGCCAGCTTTTATTGCCCATCAGTAATTACCCTTGAGAAATTGGCGATGAGCCGCCTTATTGATCCAATGCAGTCCATGTGGTGTTAGGGAGTTCCATGATGTTGACCCAGCGACAGTCAAGGGACGGCCGATTAAGTTCCAAGTCAGGTTGGTGTGAGGCTTGGAGGGGAAATTCCAGGCCGTGTCTTTCCCATGAGCCTGCTGCCCTTATCCTTCTAATTGGTTTGTTTGATGAGATTGTGAGTTGCTGTCAAGGGAGCCTTGGAAAACTGTGAAGTCGAATCTTAACGAACACTGTTTTAGAGAGAGAACATTCACTGTATAAATCCTTGCAACTTTCACAATCTGCCAGTGGCTTTTATTGCTCCAGGCTGTGTGTATACAGCCTTGCTTTTAAATTCAAATTCTCACACCCCAGGGGTGAAATCTGAAGTCACACTCTCTGGATTAGTAGCCCTGTGACCTACTGAATCTCTATGACACTCCCAACTGTCCTTGTCCTGGTGCCTAATCATCTTCATCAATCGCCATTCTCATCAAATTTACAATATATGCCAATGATTTAATGAGGGGACTGAGTGTTCTGTGTCCAAGTACGGTCACATCACCAAGCTGGATACTAAATTGTCCTCAGCTTCGGCTGTCTCTCGATTCGATGATGATGTCTCCTCGTGCTGGCAAATTCCTGCTGTGGGTCTTCATGTGGATGAACAGGCTGATTGTCCAGCTGCAGAGCTTCAGGGACATTGGGCTGGATGTCTCACCAGGTAGTGGGATTCGCAGAGCAGGATTTGCTGTTGCCACTCTGCCTCATCATTAAGACATTGTGACTGAAAGCTTGATGCAGAATGATGGACACGTATTGGCCATTTTGACTGATTGGTAGCGACCTCCTCCCAGCGATTGATGTCAATGTGTTAACACTTCAAGCGTGAGGCCTGTAGGACTTCGTTGATAAGCATACTTTTCTCTTTGCCTTTCCTTATTAAATATGTGAAAAATTTGACTTCATTTAAAATGTTGATTGATGAGACTTTGATTGTTTCATAAGTGCATCGTTGTTTTATTATGCTTCGGTTGAATGAACGTCAGTATTATTGGCGAATTCAATTTCTGACAATCTGCCTGATGGTTCCAAACTATATGTGCTGTCTGAAAGGAGTGGGATGAAGTGACTGAGGGGAGCGGGATGAAGTGAATGAGGGGAGTGGGATGAAGTGACTGAGGGGGTGGGATGAAGTGACTGAGGGGAGTGGGATGAAGTGACTGAGGGGAGTCGGATGAAGTGACTGAGGGGAGTGGGATGAAGTGACTGAGGGGAGTGGGATGAAGTGACTGAGGGGAGATGAAGTGACTGAGGGGAGTGAGATGAAGACACTGAGGGGAGTGGCATGAAGTCACTGAGGGGAGTGAGATGAAATGACTGAGGGGAGTGGCATGAAGTCACTGAGGGGAGTGGGATGAAGTGACTGTGGGGAGAGGGGTGCAGTGACTGTGGGGAGAGGGGTGCAGTGACTGTGGGGAGAGGGGTGCAGTGACTGTGGGGAGAGGGGTGCATTGACTGTGGGGAGAGGGGTGCAGTGATTGACGGGAGAGGGATGTTGTGACTGACGGGAATGGCATGCAGACTTGATGGGAGTTTGATGTAGTGACTGAGGGGACTGGGATGCAGTGACTGAGGAGAGTGGGATGCAGTGACTGAGGAGTCTGGGATGTAGTGACTGAGGAGACTGGGATGCAGTGACTGAGGAGGGTGGGATGCAGGGACTAAGGAGAGTGGGATGCGGTAACTAAGGATAGCGGGATGCAGTGATTGATGGTACTGGGATGAAGTGACTGAGGGTACTGGGATGGAGTGACTGAAGGTACTGAGATGAAGTGACTGAGGGGAGTAGGATGTAGTGAATGATGGGAGTGGGATGCAAAAAGTGAGGGGAGTGGGATGCAGTGAGTGCAAGGTGTGAAATGCAGTGAGTGAGGGGTGTGAAGTGCAGTGAGTGAGGGGTGTGAAGTACAGTGAGTGAGGGGTGTGGTCTGCAGTGCCTGTTGACCTTCAGGGAGGAGAAAGCACAGTGATAGTGTTGTGATCCAGACTGGATAAATGGAGAGGTGAATCATTTTCTAAACTTTTCTACCAATTAAATGCTATCTTGAGATTCTCCACACTTGTCAATCTCCCATGTCTCCTTACTTCATTGCAGATCCAGGGGTATCAACAACTCCAAAATCTGAGGAACATATGACTAAAAGTTGCAGTGCTCATGTATAATCCAGTCCAACAGCGTCTGAAATAAGAGTTATCATTCTGCAGGGGATATTCTACAAAATACAATGTATGACTGAGGGGAGTGGGGTCCAGAGACTGAGGGAATGGGGTCTCATGGGTCAGTAGACTGGCATGAAGTGACTGAGGGGGAGGAAGGCAGTGATTGAGGGGAGTTGGTATTAGTGACTGAGGGGAGCGGGATGAAGTGACTGAGGGCAGTGGGATGAAGGGACTGAGGGGAGTGGGATGTAGCGACTGAGGGGAGTGGGATGTAGCGACTGAGGGGAGTGGGATGTAGCGACTGAGGGGAGTGGGATGAAGTGACTGAGGGGAGCGGGATGAAGGGACTGAGGGGAGCGGGATGAAGTGACTGAGGGCAGTGGGATGAAGGGACTGAGGGCAGTGGAATGAAGTGACTGAGGGGAGCAGGATGAAGTGACTGAGGGCAGTGGGATGAAGTGACTGAGGGCAGTGGGATGAAGGGACTGAGGGGAGTGGGATGTAGCGACTGAGGGGAGTGGGATGCTATGAGTGAGGGCAGTGGGGTGAAGTGACTGAGGGGAGTGGTATACAATAAGAGAAAGGAATAGGATGCAAAGAGTGAGCAGAGTGGGATACTGAGACTGAAGGGAGTCGGGAGCAGTGACTGAGGGTTGTTGGGAGCAGTAACTGAGGGGAGTCGGGTGCAGTGACTGAGTGGAGTGGGGTGCATGACTGAGGGGACTGGGAGTTAGTGACTGTTGGACATTCAGAGGGGAGAGAGCACAGTGACATTGGTGTGTTTCAGACTGTATAAATTGAGAAATGAATCGTTTTCTAAACTTTCCAAACAATTAACTGCTATCTTGAGGTTCTCCACACTTGTCAATCACCCATGTCTCCTTACATCATTGCAGATCCAGGGATATCAACATCTCCTAAATCTGAGGAACATACAACTAAAGATTGCAGTGCCCGTGTATTACCGAGCTCAACAGCGTCTGAAATAAGAGTTCTCATTCTGGAGGGGATATTCCACAAAATACAATGTATGACTGAGGGGAGTGGGGTCTCTTGGGGCAGCTGAGCTGGATGTAATGACAGACAGGAGTGGGATGAAGTGACTGAGGGGAGCGGGATGAAGTGACTGAGGTGAATGGGATGAAGTGACTGAGGGGAGTGGGAAGTAGCAACTGAGGGGAGCGGGATGAAGTGACTGAGGTGAGTGGGATGAAGTGACTGAGGGGAGTGGGATGAAATGACTGAGGTGAGTGGCATGAAGTGACTGAGGGGAGTGGGATGAAGTGACTGAGGGCAGTGGGATGAAGTGACTGAGGGGAGTGGGATGTAGCAACTGAGGGGAGTGGGATGCAATGAGTGAGGGGAGTGGGATGCAGTGAGTGAGGGGAGTGGGATGCAGTGAGTGAGGGGAGTGGGATGCAGTGAGTGAGGGGAGTGGGATGCAGTGAGTCAGGGGAGTGGGATGCAGTGAGTGAGGGGAGTGGGGTGCAGTGAGTGAGGGGAGTGGGATGCTGAGATTGTGGGGAGTTGGATGCAATGAGTGAGGGGAGTGGTATGCTGCGATTGTGGGGAGTGGGATGCAGTGTGTGAGGGGTGTGGGATGCTGAGATTGCGGGGAGTGGGATGCTGAGATTGTGGGCAATGGGATGCAGTGTGTGAGGGGAGTGGGATGCAGTGAGTGAGGGGAGTGGGATGCAATGAGTGAGGGGAGTGGGATGCAGTGAGTGAGGGGAGTGGGATGCTGAGATTGTGGGGAGTGGGATGCAATGAGTGAGGGGAGTGGGATGCTGCGATTGTGGGGAGTGGGATGCAGTGTGTGAGGGGTGTGGGATGCTGAGATTGTGGGGAGTGGGATGCAATGATTGCGGGGAGTGGGATGCAATGAGTGAGCGAGTGGGATGCAGTGAGTGAGGGGAGTGGGATGAAGTGACTGAGGGGAGTGGGATGCAGTGACTGAGGGGAGTGGGATGAAGCGACTGAGGGGAGTGGGATGCAATAACTGACGAGAGTGCGATGTTGGGACTGACGGGAGTGGGATGTCGGGACTGAGGGGAGTGGGATGCAGTGACTGAGGGGAGTGGGATGCAGTAACTGACGAGAGTGCGATGTTGGGACTGGCGGGAGTGGGATGTCGGGACTGAGGGGAGTGGGATGCAGTGACTGAGGGGAGTGGGATGAAGTGACTGAGGGGAGTGGGATGCGGTAACTGATGAGAGTGCGATGTCGGGACTGGCGGGAGTGCGATGTCAGAACTGGCGGGAGTGCGATGTCGGAACTGGCGGGAGTGGGATGCAGTGACTGACAGGAGTGGGATGCAGTGACTGACGGGAGTGGGATGCAGTGACTGACGGGAGTGGGATGTAGGGACTGACGGGAGTGGGATGTCGGAACTGATGGGAGTGGGATGTAGGAACTGACGGGAGTGGTATGCACTGCGTGAGTTATTGACTGTTGGACATTCAGTGGTGAGAGTGTAGAGTGACATTGGTGTGTTTCAAACTGTATAACTGGAGACGTGAATCATTATGTAAACTTTCCTACCAATTAATTGCTATTTTGTGGTTCTCTGCACTGTTCAATCTCTCATGTCTCCTTAGTTCATTGCAGATTCAGGAATTTCAAGAACTCCGAAATCCGAGGAACATACAATTGCAGTGCCCGTGTATAATCCAGCTTACAGCATCTGGAATAAGAGTTATCATTCTGCAGGGGATATTCTACAAAATACAATGTAGTGACTGAGGGGAGTGGAGTCCACTGACTGAGGGCAGTGGGGTCTCGTGGGGCAGCAGAGTAGGATGAAGTGACTGAGGTGTGTGCATCTGGTTGACTGAGGGTGGAGGGAGGTAGTGACTCAGGGGATTTGGATGAAGTGACTGAGGGGAGCGGGATTAAGTGACTGAGGTAATTGGGATTCAGGGACTGAGGGTGGTGGGATGAAGTGTCTGAAGGAGTGTGATGCAGGGACTGAGGGGAGTTGTCATTAGTGAGTGAGAGCAATTGGCATTAGTGACTGAGGGGAGTTGGTATTAGTGACTGAGGGGAGCTGGTATTAGTGACTGAGGGGAGCTGGTATTAGTGACTGAGGGGAGCTGGTATTAGTGACTGAGGGGAGCTGGTATTAGTGACTGAGGGGAGTTGGTATTAGTGACTGAGGCGACTTTGACGCAGGGACTGAGGGGGGTGTGACATCCGGACTGAGGGGGGTGGGATGTCGGGGCTGAGGGGATTGGAATGTAGGGACTGACAGGAGTGGGATGTAAGGACTGACGGGAGTGGAACGTAGGGGCTGAGGGGAGTGGGATGCAGTACGTGAGGGGAGTGGCATGTAGGGACTGAGGAGAACGGAACACGTCAGGGAGGAGACTGGGAGGTAGTGACATGTGTTCAGTGAGGGGTGTCAGAACAGACTGGCATTGGTGGGTTTCAGATCGTATGAAAGTTGCAATGAATCATTTTCTGAACTTTCCTACCAAGTAAATGCTCTCTTGAGATGAAACACAGTTTGAATTCTTCCATGTCTCCTTACCTCATTATTGATCCAGAGACAACACCAACTCCGGAACCTAAGGAACACTTGACTAGAGAATCCACTGTCCCTGCATCATCGACCGCAACAGGATCTGAAATAACACGTATTAGTCTGGAGGGGATATTCTGCAAAAAAAATCTTCACACGACATCACTGCAAACTCATACTGAAGGGAGTGGGATGGAATTACCAAGTGGGATGGGACTTGGACTGATGGGAGTGTAAATCAGTGAGCGACGGTAGTGGGTTGTAGTGAGTGGGGGAGTGCGTTGCAGTGAGTGAGGGTAGTGGGATGTACTGGCTGAGGGTAGTTTGTGGTAGTGAGTGAGAGGAGTGGAATATAGTGAGTAAGGAGACTGGGAGTTATTGACTGTGGTACATTCAGGAGTGACATTGGTGGGAGTCAGACTTTGGTGGGGTTCGGACTTTGGTGGGGTTCAGACTGCGTAAATAATGAAGTGAATCATTTTCAAAACTTTCCTATCAAGTTAAAAATCTCTTGAGGTGATCCACACTCTGCAATCTCCCATGTCCACTTACTTCATTTCAGGTCCAGGGACAACACCAACTCCGGAATCTGAAGGACACTCAACTCCAAAATCCACAGTCGCTGTATCATCTGGCCCGACAGGATCAATAATAACAGGTATCAGCCTGGAGTGAATATTCTACAAAATATCTTTCACACAATCCGGTCGCTGTAAACTCACACATAAGGGAATGGGATGGAGAGGCTGAGGGGAGAGAGCTGGCGTAACTGAGGGGAGTGGGATGCAGTAGCTAAGGGTTGTGTGATTTAGCAACTGAGGGGAGTCAGATGTCATGACTGAGGGGGGGTATGATGGAGCAACTGAGGGAAGTCAGATATCATGACTGAGAGTTCTGTGATATAGCAACTGAGGGGAGTCAGATGTCCTGACTGAGGAGAGTGTGATGTAGCAACTGAGGGAAGTCAGATATCATGACTGAGAGTTCTGTGATATAGCAACTGAGGGGAGTTAGATGTCATAACTGAGGGGAGTGTGATGTAATGAGTGAGGGGAGTGGGTGGTAGAAACTGAGGGGAGTCAGATGCCGTTACTGAGGGGAGTGTGATGCAGTGAGTTAGTGCAGTGGGATGCAATGAGTGAGGGGAGTGGGATGTAATGACTGGTTTACAGTTAGGAGTGACAGAGTAGGGTGACATTGGTGGGTTTCAGACTGCATTAATGATTAAATGAATCATTTTCTAAACTTTCCTCCCAATTAAATGTTCTCTTGCGGTGATTAAAACCAGGGACATTTGCTGTAACTATTTAACTTACTGAAACATCTGTTAGTTCCAGGCCGGAATCTGACTAACTCCACAACTGAACCTGAAGCACATTTACCGTTTTAATTCTCACTTTAAACCAAATTCATACATATACTCACTCAGTCTGTGTATCACTCAGGCCAATGTCTCCTCTCACTGACTGTGTGTCCATTATTGACTGCACACTGTAGAAGCCCCTGTGATATACTGAGCTGTGATGAGGCCCTCTCTACCTGTGGTTCCTGCTACAGTCATCAAAAACTATTCAGGCAAAGGTGATTTAAACCAGAGACAATTGTTTATCCAGTTATCCTACTTAAAAATCTGCAAGCTCATGGCCAGAATCTGACCCTTACTCTAAACATCAACGTGAAACATATTTACCATCTAAATTCTCACAATGAACCAAATTGCCAAACACACACTTTTGGATCTGTCTCAGAAATGTCCACCCTTCTTAAGGCAGCTGCCTGCTTAACAGAATATTTCTAGGTCAGAATCAGACTCTTACTCGACAATTCAACTTGAAACAGATTTACCATTCAAATTCTCACTTTGAAGCAAATTCCAACTTCACTAATATACTCATTCAGTTGTGTATCACTCAGGCCAATGTCTCCTCTCACTGAATGTGTGTCCATTACTGACTGCACAGTGTAAAATTCCCTGTCTTATACTGAGCTGTGATGAGTAACTCTCCAGCTCAGCTTCTTGCTACAGTCATAAAAAACTATTCAGACAACAGAGGTTGACAGTTAACAAAAACTCAGGCTGACCGTTCCATCTCAGTATCTGACTATCTCTCTAAATTTCAACTTGAAACAATATTCAGTGTTCTGGCGTTTGGGTTTTCAGTGTTTTGGGGTTCAGTCTTAGTTGGTGTTTAGGGGTTTCAATGTCAGTGGAGTTTGGGGATTCAGTGTTTGTGGGTTTTATGATTCAGTGATGTTGGGGTTTAGTGTTTCGGAGTTTCATGGCTCAGAATTTTTTGGGTATGAGGGGGTCTAAGTTTTTGGGATGTTTTGGTACAGTGCTTTGGGGATTTGGGGGTTCAGCAAGCACTTGAGTAACATTCCCTTGTTCTATCACAGACCGGGAGACATCACACAATGAGAGATCTGAGGAACAAAGTAGTGGAGATTCCACTCGGCGTCCATCCTTTGTCAGAGTCGGATCATCAGATTCAGGTACCTGACTCGTCAACTCAATTTGAGGATAAACTTCTCCCAATACAACTTCATCACAGGGATTCATTCAGTCTGTCAGCGAGGGGAGTGGACAGAGACTGACCCTCAAGCCTTGCCCCACCCCTCTCCCTCACCCCTACACAACCCCTCCCCTCCAATCCACCTCCGTACCCAGTTCTCACTCCCACCTCTAACCCTGCCCAGGGGCTTTGTGTGGGTGTGTCTGAAGCCTTGTCCTCTCGATGTTACAGTGGTCCTGGACCTCAACAACGTGAATTGTGACCAAATCAATACCGAAGTCCAAGTGATGTACAACGGCAAGAACACACTTGACACCCTGGACAGGAAAAGGAAGCCCATCTCCAGCAGGTGAGGGGATTCATCCTGCTGTCATTCTCGGGCTGTGGGCATCACCCATTCAATAACCCGAGTCAGCATTATTTAACCATTTCATTGATTGGCCATCTCCAGTTGGCGTTGAGACGAGTGTAGGGGTAAGAATTCCCTTCCTCACCCTCTGGTAGCTGTTTGATTGAACTGATAGAGGGAGGAGTGGGGAGTGAATTTCCCAGATGTTAAATGGGAAGAGAGTGAGCTGGTGTGTAGGGGGCAGGGATTGTTTGGGTGTAGAGGGGGGGGTTCACGTTTCCCCCTTGTGTTCAGGGAAGGAATTTCCCTCGTGCTAAGGGGCCCGTCCATGTCTCCTGAGATCCCCTTGTCAGTTGCTCAGTAACAGCGTTCCCATTCTCTCCGACTTTACTCCTCAATTGTCCATTCCCAGGTACATGAAATGCTAAAAAAATATCTTCCCTGCAAGAAGCTGGTGCCAAAATTACAAGAGGATCCCGGCGAGGAGAAGAAGAAATGACCCGGAAGATCTGGGTTGGACGGTGAGTGGGTTGCAACCTGATTTCTGGACTGAGGGAAAGTCTCCGGGAGCATGAGGTGTGGGCTCATTGATGGTGGTGTGTGGGATGCGGTGCTGTGTTTCAGGATTATTATTTAATTTTTGATTTGGGTGCTGAATCATCGTCTGTGATAGCTTTGGATGTAACTCGAGATTTTTTTTTATGATTTAAGATCATAAGAGGTAGGAGCAGAAATAGGCCATTCGGCCCATCGAGTCTGCTCCAGCATTCAATGTGATTACACCTGACCTGATATTCCTCAACTCCACTTTACTGCCTTTGCCCCATACCGCTTGATTCTCTTACTGCTTAACAATCTGTCTGTCTGTCTCAGTTTTGAATATACTCAATGACCCAGCCTCTACAGCCCTCTGCGGTAAAGAATTCCACTGATTGACTACTCTGTAAGAGAAGAAATTGCTCCTCATCTCTGTTATAAATGTGAGCCTCCTTACTCTGAGATTATGCCCTCTGCTCCTAGACTCTCCCACAAGGGGAAAAAGCCTCTCAGCATCTACTCTCTCAAGCCTCCTAAGAATGTTATGTTACAGTGAGGTTGCATGACATTCCTCTAAACTCCAGTGAGTACAGGCACGACCTACTTGAGCTCTCCTCATAAGGAAATCCCTCCATTCCCGGGATCAACCTAGTGAACCTTCTCTGGACTCCCACCAATGCCAGTACATCTTTCCTTCGATAAGCGGACCGAACCTGTTCACTGTATTCTATGTGTGATCCAACTAACGTCTTGTACAGTTGAGATAATCAGACCCCTGAAAGGTTGGGTATTGTAACTGGTAGTTAGCAATTCAGTTACTATAAATTTTGTCCTATTCACTTTAGAAAGGGGCAGATCACATGAGAAGCCGTTGAGAGAGGATTCACTGGGCTGAGTCCTGGGATGAAGGGAGCTGCCTTATGGAGGAAAGGTTGGCCCACGTTGGGCCTGTGTCCATTGGAGTTTAGAAGAATGAGAGACGACCTTATTGAAACAAAGATACTGAGAGGATGTTTCCCCATCGTGTGGGGTGGCGGGGGCCCTAAGGGTGGGGGGGGGGGGGGGGGCACTGTTTCAGAACAAGGGGTCTCCCATTGAAGATGGAGATGAGAAGGAATTTCTTCTCTCAGAGAGTTGTTAGTCTGTGGATGGATTTCTCTCCCCCACAGAGCAATGGAGGCCGGGTCATTGAATATATTGAAGGCTGAGTTAGACAGATTTCTGATCGACAAGGGGGTCAAATCGTAATTTGGCTGGCGGGTGGGGACACAGGCAGGAAAGTGGAGATGAGGCCCCAAGCAGTTCAGCCACGATCTTGTTGAAAGGTGGAACATGCTCGAAGTGCTGAATGGCCTACTCCTGCTCCTCACTCCCATGTCCGTATGGTCCAATTGATTTGGATTCTGACCTGGTGACTTACCCGTTTGAAATCTCAACCAAAAACTGGCAGCTTTTTGCCTGAAGCTTTGCCTCTTGCGTTTTATTCACTGATTAACGTTTGCTGAATAAACCTGTGACATCTGGCACCCAGAGCTGTGAATCCATCTGATTTGAGAGGTGTGTTATCAGTGAGAGAATGATTTAGCCCTCCTATTAGATGGGAGTCGGCCAGATTCCAAAACCACGATGTATGATGTGGATCTACACCCTGAAATCCTAATCCACACATGGAGGTTTCATGGTCTGAATCACCCTCTGACCACCAGCTCCTGAGGTCCTCCACCATTGCCTCATTGACCCTGCCACCCTCACCCAGGAGCGGGAGCAGCCAATGCCAGTCTCACCTTCAAACAACGCAGCACACATTGCTCAGCAGCCTAGTTCAACAGGCAACTGGATTTTTGGCAGTTCACTGCCAATCACCCTTGACTGAATATTTTTGATGACTGCAGTAGAGAGTGACTCTTCACAGCTCAATTTAAGACAGGGACTTTTAAATTGCACAGTCAGTAATGGACACACAGTCAGTGAGGGAAGACATTAGCCTGAATGAGACAGACTGAAATGAGTATTTTTGTGAATCTGGTATGAAGTGATAATTCGAAAGGTAAATCTGATACAAGTTTAATTTTAGAATGAGAGTAATTTTAGAGTAAGAGTCTGATTCTGACCTAGGGATAACCAGTTGAACTGTCACCTGCTATAAGAAGTAAGAGTGGAGATTTCTGAGAGAGAGCCAAGGGTGAGTATGCTTGGGATTTTGGTTTAATGTGAGAATTTGAATGGAAAAGCTGATTCAAGTTTAGCTTGTTATGAGAGTCAGTTTCAGATATGGAGCTAGCAGAATTTTAAGTGAGTTAAATAGTTAAACCAGCAACTCCTAAACAGAGTGACTTGTCACAGCTCGATATACGATAGGGACCTTTAAAGTCTACAGTTAAAGCGCACAAAGATTACATATGATTGTTAAATGTTCAACAAAATCCCCAAATATGTACATAAGACGTTAAATATTAGGCTTGTTGACTGACTGACAATTGATAGTTACACAGAATAATGAATTGATCATTACACACAGGGGGAAACACACACAGCAGGGGTGGTGAACGCACACAGGGTGGGGATTTGTAAAGGTGTGTGTGTGAGACATTCAGGCAGTATATTTGTAAAGGTGTGTGTTTCTATGTCATTCTGAGAGTTCTGCTGCAGAGGGATGATTGTTAAAGGTGTTTGTGTGTGTGTGTGTGTGTGTGTGTGTGTGTGTGTGTGTGTGTGTGTGTGTGTGTTTATGTAATTCTGACTGTATCTTGCAGAGTGTAGATTGGTAAAGGAGTGTATGTGTGTGTGAGTGAAAGTGCATGTCTGAGTGTATGATTCTGACAGTATCCAGCAGAGGCTAGATTGCTCAAGACAGCTCACCAGCACCTTCTCAAGGAGCAATTAGGGATGGGCTACAAGTGCTGGCAGAGGCAGCAACACCCACATGCAGAGAATGAATAAATAATAAGTACCTAAACTGCTGACCAGGAAACACACATACACACTCACACACACACACAGACACACACACACAGACAGACACACAGACACAAACACACACAGACACACACACACACACAGACAGGCACACAGACACACATACACAGACACAAACTTCAGCATTTCATCTTCTCCATGTTATTGCAAGTCCTCCCCCGGCCACCCCTCTTTGTGTTAATCTTAATTGTCTGTCTCTCACCTTCAGCATCCTCTGTGCTTCCGCCGTGTGGTGCTTTTTGCATCGAATCGTAAGACAATGTCGTTCACCTCCTTGTGGAATCTGCCTTTGCAAAGTTCTGGAGAGAGTTGCGGTGTTTTTTGCTGGGGTTCATCCCGAGCAGTTCTGTCGCACAGGACACTGTGCTCCATGCGCTTTTCCCAGGGAATCACACTGAGACAAACAACAGCTGCAGCTGGAGAATCACCAACTCGATGAAAGACGCTCTTTGCTCTGCCTGAAACCTGCTGGTCCTCCAGTGAAAATACTTGTTCTTGAACGAATACTGCAAGGTCCAGGACTACGTGCTGAGAGATGCAATCTATATTTTTGACAGATAAAAACAATGGAAATTGTTAGACTGCCAAAAGACAGGAAGTGGTATTTGCTCTCTTGCTCTATTTTTAATTGTTCTCTCTTTCTACTTTATTATTTGCATTTACCTATTTGCGCACTGAGTTGCTTTCACTCTCTATCTCTCTAATTTATTAGTTGTATTCTACTTCTATTTGTACAATGGTTGCTCCCTCTCCATTTTATTAATCACATTCCCGCTCCATTTGCACAACGTGTTTCTCTCTCTAATTGATTAATTACATTCAACCTCTATTTACACACTAGGTTTCACACTGTCCCCTCTTAGTTATTAATTAAATTCTTCCTGAATTTGTACACTGTGTTGCTCTGTCTCTCTCTCTCAAATTTATTAATTGCATTCCCTTATTTTTATGCACTGGGTTGCTTTCTCTCTCTCACTATTCATTTTTACACCTCCAATAGCACACTGCATTGATCTCTCCCTCTCTCTCTCTCTCATTTATTCATTACCTTCCTTCTATCTTTGCACACTGGGTCGCTGTCGCTGTCTCTATCTAATTCATCGTTTGCATTTTCCTCTACATTTACACTGGGTTCCTCTCTCTTTCTCTAATTCATTAACACATTCCTCCTCTCTTTGCAATTTGGGTTGCACTCTCTCTCTAATTTATGAATTACATTCTTCCTCTATTTTCACACTGGGTTACTCTCTCTCTCTAATTTATGAATGACATTCCTCCTCTATTTTCACACTGGGTTGCACTCTCGCTCTATTTTATCAATTATATTTCTACTCTATTTTCAAACTGTGTTGCCCTCTCTAATTTATTAATTACATTCCTCCTCTATTTTCACACTGGGTTGCTCACCCTCTGTTATTTATTAATTAAATTCCTCTATTTTCACACTGGGTTATTCTCTCTCTCTCTAATTTATCAATTAATTTCCTCCTCTATTTTCACACTGGGTTACTCTCTCTCTCTAATTTATTAATTAATTCCCTCTATTTTCACACTGGGTTACTCTCTCTCTATATCTAATTTATTAATTAATTTCCTCTATTTTCACACTGGGTTTCTCTCTCTCTCTCTCACTCTCTAATTTATTAATTAATTTCCCCCTCTATTTTCACACTGGGTTACTCTCTCTCTCTCTCTCTCTCTAATTTATTAATTAATTTCCTCCTCTATTTTCACACTGGGTTTCTTTCTCTCTCCCTAATTTATTAATTAATTTCCTCCTCTATTTTCACACTAGGTTACTCTCTCTCTCTAATTTATTAATTAATTCCCTCCTCTATTTTCACACTAGGTTACTCTCTCTCTATCTCTAATTTATTAATTAATTTCCTCCTCTATTTTCACACTGGGTTACTCTCTCTCTATCTCTAATTTATTAATTAATTTCCTCCTCTATTTTCACACTGGGTTTCTCTCTCTCGCTCACTCTCTAATTTATTAAGTAATTTCCCCCGCTATTTTCACACTGGGTTACTCTTTCTCTCTCTCTAATTTATTAATTAATTTCCTCCTCTATTTTCACACTGGGTTTCTCTCTCTCTCCCTAATTTATTAATTAATTTCCTCCTGTATGTTCACACTGGGTTACTCTCTCTCTCTCTAATTTATTAATTAATTTCCTCCTCTATTTTCAGACTGGGTGCTCTCTCTCTCTCTCGCTAATTTATTAATTAATTTCCTGCTCTATATTCACACTGGGTTACTCTCTCTCTCTCTAATTTAATAATTAATTTCCTACTCTATTTTCACACTGGGTTACTCTCTCTCTCTCTCTAATTTATTAATTAATTTTCTCTCTATTTTCACACTGGGTTACTCTCTCTCTCTCTAATTTATTAATTAATTTCCTCCTCTATTTTCAGACTGGGTGCTCTCTCGCTAATTTATTAATTTATTTCCTGCTCTATTTTCACACTGGGTTACTCTCTCTATCTCTCTCTAATTTAATAATTAATTTCCCACTCTATTTTCACATTGGGTTACTCTCTCTCTCTCTTATTTATTAATTAATTTTCTCCTCTATTTTCACACTGGCTGCTCTCTCTCTCTCGCTAATTTATTAATTAATTTCCTGCTCTATTTTCACACTGGGTTACTCTCTCTCTCTAATTTAATAATTAATTTCCTACTCTATTTTCACACTGGGTTACTCTCTCTCTCTCTCTAATTTAATAATTAATTTCCTCCTCTATTTTCACACTGGGTTCCTCTCTCTCTCTCTCTATAATTTATTAATTAATTTCCTCCTCTATTTTCACACTGGGTTCCTCTCTCTCTCTCTCTATAATTTATTAATTAATTTTCTCCTCTATTTTCACACTGGGTTACTCTCTCTCGCTCTCTCTAATTTATTAATTCATTTCCTCCTCTATTTTCACACTGGGTTACTCTCTCTCTCTCTCTCTCTCTCTCTCTCTAATTTATTAATTAATTTCCTCCTCTATTTTCACACTGGGTTACTCTCTCTCTCTCTCTCTCTCTCTAATTTATTAAGTAATTTCCTCCTCTATTTTCACACTGGGTTACTCTCTCTCTCTCGCTCTCTAATTTATTAATTAATTCCTCCTCTATTTTCACACTGGGTTACTCTCTCTCTAATTTATTAATTAATTTCCTCCTCTATTTTCACACTGGGTTACTCTCTCTCTCTCTCTCTCTCTAATTTATTAATTAATTTCTCCTCTATTTTCACACTGAGATATTTTCACCATCTGGTGTCCATGGGAATCTTCGCTGCGCGCGCAGCGCTTTACCTTATGCTATGTCTGACGCAACAGACGCTTGTCTAACGTCATGTCCGCCTCTGACCACGCCCTTTTACGGCCTCTCACCTGGTGACCTCCTTTTCCGGTCCCATCCTTACCTAAGATGGCGGCGGTTGTGTTTCGCCTTGGAGCCGGGCGGCGCGGGCTGGTCGCGGCCTAACTACCCCTGGCAGCGCGGGGAGAGGCCGAGGCTCTTTTTGCGGCCTGGTCCCGGAGGCAGCCTCTATCGAGAGGGAGGGATTATCAGAGGGAGGATTATCCAATAAATGATAGAAATTAGCCGGAGGGCAACCGATAATCGTCAATTAACCATTAACATCCCCTCAACTCAAATGGTCAAAAATACTAATTAATTCCCCCAAATATTAACATAATCCAACATTCAGCAATTTCCCTGAGGGATCCTGATACTTTCTATCAGATAATTACCATTCAAAGCTTCAATTCATCATTTGGCGGCTTTAATTTCAATATTAAATTAATATCCATTCAATATCTATTGTATTTCAGTCACATTTAACCAGGTTTAATGTTAATGTTTACATAAAACTGACATTTACCTCAATTAAACAGTTTTAATGATCACATTCAGTTTAATTTTGTGAATTAAGATATGGACAAATTTAATTGCAACATTTAACTTTCATTGACCAGTTTGTCCAAACTCCTCTTTGTTTCACTCTGTCGATTAACACATTTAATAATCATATTGGAACATGCTTCTTTCATCTGTCAGTTGACATATTTAATGTTAATATTTACTACACAATCAGCCTAAACTTGATTTTATTCCATCGGTTACCATATTTAATAATTAGATTTAATTTACATCAACTGGAATTTGTTCTGCCAGTGAACCTATTTAGTATTCGTCTTCATGTTGTCTAAAATTATGTCCTCTGTCAATTAACATGGTCAGTACTAACATCAAATTCATCTAACTCGTGCTGTTTCCTATTGATTAACCAAGTAATCATATTTAAAACGTGTTTGTGTGTTCTGTCAATTAATGCATATAGTATTGAGATTTAATTTAGCTGAACTTTTGCGTTGGAATCATTTGGAAGATTTAATTATCATATTCCTTTTAAACGTGCATTTGTTCTGTTAATTCAATTTACTATATTTTGACAGATTTAATTAATTTAATTTTCAAATGTAATATATTTTCGATGATTTATTTAAATCGATATATTCCTGTCAATTTACATGTTTAATAGTCGTTTTTGCTCTGTTTAAACTTGTGGTGGTTCTGCCCCTTAACTCATGGTAATAATATTCAATCCTAAATGTGTATGCCTTCAGCGAATTAATATAAACTTTCAGCAGATTTATTCAATGTTGATGTTAAATTTAATATATTTTAGTAGATATGTTTAATTTCAATAGGCACTTGGATAACATTTTATTATTTAATTTCAGTAATAAATTTAATATGTTTTCGCATAAGTATTTTCAGTATTCACTTTAATATATTTTGGCAGATTCATTTTCAATATTAAATTTAATACCTGGTCAGTTTCTTACCATAAATAACCGTCTCCAGCTCCTGAACACCTTCAACATCTTAGTAAATCTTCACCAAATAATTCACTTCTTGCTCTTCTAAACCGTCAACAATCATCAAATGACCGGCGCAGCCCAAATAACAATTTGGCTGAACATCTAATCTTCCGGTTTACTTTGTCCAGCTTTGCATTTTTTCAGCAAATTACCGCATTTAATAAGCAACTCTGCTTTTACCCCGTCATTGAAAATATTTAGTACACACATTTGTTATACCTAAACTTGGATTTGTCCTGTCAGTCAATAAATTAATAGTTAGATTTACTTTATCTAAACTTGCGGTTGTTTTGTCATTTAACACATTTAGTATTAATAATCAAGTTATCTAAACGGGTATACCTTCTGTCTATTAATGTACTCAAGCGTAATATTAAATCATTCAAAGTAGTGCTTTTTTCTCTCGATTCAAAGATTTAATAATTAAATTTAAACGAGTAATTGTTTTCTCAATTCATTAATTTAATGTTAATATTTAATTTATCTAAACGTGCATTTGTATCAATTGGCATATTTGAAACATTCGATTTACACTTGCGTTTGTTCTGTTAATTTCTTAAACATATTTAATTTTGTTTAAAATTGTTTTTATTCAATCAATTAACTTATTTAAATAATCCAGTACGTTCAATTAACCAAATTAATCTGTAAACAACAGCGGATTCTAAATTTAAATGAAAATTGATTTTAATAATAACTTGGCTTCATGCTGAAACGCATTTATGTTTCCTAAACTTCCCTTTGTTTTATATATCACAAGTTTTCAATAAATGACTGATATTTTCATCTTGATAAGATTGTAATGGTTTGTAAGAATTAGCATAACCTAATAATAACTCAGCTACATATTTACTAACGGTAGTTATGCAAATTTGTGTTGTTCCAATACATTATCACCATTTACTGTTTATTAGCCTAGCTAAGTCTTTAATAATAAGTACACATTTGCACAATCAATGGTATAATTCATCTTAATACATAACACTCAAAATATAACTGATCGGAACTTGCCCTTTTTCTGCCAAAATAATACATTGGTCAGGATTTTAGTATTTATAACTAATTTATCAAAATTTGAGTTTTTTCTCGAAATCAACTCGTTCATTAAATAACCCATCATTAATTTTCTCAGTCTGTATTTTCAATAGTTAGACAACAAAAAAGTATTTAGTACTTTTTGTACACATTAAGAATTATATTAAATATTTCATAATCATATTTAACCTTTGTATTCAAGAAATATTTATTATTCTGCATAGACCTGTGCTCATCACTATATAATCTGTAAATAATTGCACAGACTAAATGCTAACTTCGTTTCTTAATTAATAATCATAGTTAATTTCATTAAATGTGGATTCATTTAATATATTAACACATGCAAATTATTTCTCGACCTCGTTGATTACTTTGGAATAATTAATTGATCATCACCCGCGCTATCCAAATATTCAATGTTTGGCCCTTCGATCGTTTTGGCTAAATATTTAATAATTAATCATACTATTTCAGAATCAGGGTGCTCAATAAATAATTCCCAACCGATCAGAAATAATCTAACAAAATACTTTATGATTTAGGTGAACGTTTAATAATTTAATGTAATATTTAAAACTCAGCCTCAACCTTTGTGAAGCTATTTTTAAAAAAAATCTCGTAATGATACGGCAATGATTCCGAACATTTAATCTGTATTTAATTCAACTTGTTAATTCAGAAATAAATAATTAATCACGTTAGCCTTTAACATATATCGGCAAACCAAATCCAATCACATCACAATTGAAACTATTAATTATTAATTCCAAATACAGGATAATCTGCAGTAAATAATCCAAGTATTTTGAGAGATTAGCTTGAATTGGCCGTTAATAATTAATGGTTAACCTAAATAACGAGTCTCATTGAAAAGTGAGGCACAGGGCATGGTTCGTTCGAAACCCGATTTAGTGCAAGCGATTGTAGATATAGAACAATAATCCCCTCCTTCACTGGCCGAATTGATATTTATAACAAACAGGGAGTGTGGTTGATGTGAGTGAGAAAACTGGAGTGAAGAATGTGGAGACATGTGTAAAAGGACCGCTGCAACACTCGGTCTGAACTGATTAGTAAATCAGTCAAGGGGGGGTTGCAGAGGATGAGAGCTATCTCCAAATGGCGGATGATGGTGTAGAGCGAGCATTATTCTGTATCTAACCCCGTGTTGTACCTGTCTCGGGAGTATTTGATGGGGACGGTGTAGAGGGAGCCTTACTCTGTATCTAAACCCATGCTGTACCCGTCCTGGGAGTGTTTGATGGGAACAGTGTAGAGGGAGATTTACGCTGTATCTAACCCCGTGCAGCACCTGGCCTGGGAGTGTTTGATGGGGAGAGTGTAGATGGAGCCTTACTCTGTATCTAACCTCGTGCTGTACCTGTCCTGGGAGTGTTCGATGGGGCCAGTGTAGAGGGAGCTTTACTGTGTATCTAACCCCGTGCTGTACCTGTCCTGGGGTGGTTTGATGGAGACAGTGTAGAGGGAGCTTTACTCTGTATCTAACCCCGTGCTGTAACTGTCCTGCGAGTGTTTGATGGGGTCACTGTAGAGGGAGCTTTACACTGTATCTGACCCCGTGTTGTACCTGTCTCGGGAGTGTTTGATGGGGACGGTGTAGAGGGAGCTTTACTCTTTATCTAACCCCGTGCTGTACCTGTCCTGGGAGTGTTTGATGGGGACAGTGTAGAGGGAGATTTACTCTGTATCTAACCCCGTGCAGCACCTGTCCTGGGAGTGTTTGATGGGGACAGTGTAGATGGAGCCTTACTCTGTATCTAACCCTGTGCTGTACCTGTCCTGGGAGTGTTTGATGGGGTCAGTGTAGAGGGAGCTTTACTGTGTATCTAACCCCGTGCTGTACCTGTCCTGGGGTGGTTTGATAGGGACAGAGTAGAGGGAGTTTAACTCTATATCTAACACCGTGCTGTAAAAGTCCTTGGAGGGTATGATGGGGACAGTGTAGAGGGAGAGTTACTCTGTATCTAACCCCGTGCTGTACCTGTCCTGGGAGTGTTTGATGGAGACAGTGTAGAGAGAGATTTACGCGGTATCTAACCCTGTGCTGTACCTGTCCTGGGAGTGTTTGATGGAGACAGTGTAGAGGGAGCTTTACTCTGTATCTAACCCCGTGCTGTACATTTCTCGGGAGCGTTTGATGGGGACGGTGTAGTGGGAGCCTTACTCTGTATCCAACCCCGTGCTGTACCCGTCCTGGGAGTGTTTGATGGGGACAGTGTAGAGGGAGCCTTACGCTGTATCTGACCCTGTGCAGTACCTGTTCTGGGAGTGTTTGATGGGGACGGTGTTGAGGGAGCCTTACTCTGTATCTAAACGCGTGCTGTACCTGTCCTGGGAGTGTTTGATGGGGACAGTGTAGAGGGATCTTTACTTTGTATCTAAACCCGTGCTGTACCTGTCCTGGGGCTGTTTGATAGGGATATTGTAGAGGGAGCTTTACTCTGTATGTAATTCCGTGCTGTACCTGTCCTGGGAATGTTTGATGGGGAGAGTGGAGAGGGAGACTTACTCTGTATCTAACCCCGTGCTGTACCTGTCCTGGGAGTATTTGATGGGGACATTGTGGAGGGAGATTTACTCTGTATCTAACCCCGTGCTGTACCTGTCTCGGGAGTGTTTGATGGGGACAGTGTAGTGGGTGCCTTACTCTGTATCTAATCCCGTGCTGTACCTGTTCTGGGAGTGTTCGATGTGGACGGTGTAGAGGGAGCCTTACTCTGTATCTAACCCCGTGCTGTACCTGTCCTGGGGTTTTTTGATAGGGACAGTGTAGAGGGAGTTTTACTCTGTATCTAGCACCATGCTGTACCTGTCCTGGGAGTGTTTGATGGGGACAGTGTAGAGGGAGATTTACTCTGTATCTTACCCCGACCTGTACCTGTCCTGGGAGTGTTTGATGGAGACAGTGCAGAGGGAGCTTTACTCTGTCTCTAAGCCCGTGCTGTACCTGTCCTGAGAGTGTTTGATGGAGACTGTGTAGAGGGAGCTTTACTCTCTATCTAACGCCGTGTTGTACCTGTCTCGGGAGTGTTTGATGGGGACGGTGTAGAGGGAGATTTACTCTGTATATAACCCCGTGCTGTACCTGACCTGCGAGTGTATGATGGGGACAGTGTAGACGGAGCCTTATTCTGTATCTTACCTCGTGTTGTAACTGTCCTGGAAGTGTTTGATGGGGACAGTGTAGAGGGAGCTTTACTGTGTATCTAACCCCGTGCTGTACCTGTCCTGGGGTGGTTTGACGGAGACAGTGTAGAGGGAGCTTTACTCTGTATCTAACCCCGTGCTGTACCTTTCTCGGGAGCGTTTGATGGGGACGGTGTAGTGGGAGCCTTACTCTGTATCCAACCCCGTGCTGTACCCGTCCTGGGAGTGTTTGATGGGGAGGGTGTAGAGGGAGCCTTACTCTGTATCTGACCCTGTGCAGTAACTGTCCTGGGAGTGTTTGATAGGGACAGTGTAGAGGGATCTTTACTTTGTATCTAACCCCATGCTGTAACTGTCCTGCGAGTGTTTGATGGGGTCACTGTAGAGGGAGCATTATTCTGTAACTAACCCCGTGTTGTACCTGTCTCGGCAGTGTTTGATAGGGACGGTGTAGAGGGAGCTTTACTCTGTATCTAACCCCGTGCTGTACCTGTCCTGGGAGTGTTTGATGGGGACAGTGTAGATGGAGCCTTACTCTGTATCTAACCTCGTGCTGTACCTGTCCTGGGAGTGTTCGATGGGTTCAGTGTAGAAGGAGCTTTACTGTGTATCTAACCCCGTGCTGTACCTGCCCTGGGGTGGTTTGATAGGGACAGTGTAGAGGGAGTTTAACTCTATATCTAACACCGTGCTGTAAATGTCCTTGGAGGGTTTGATGGGGACAGTGTAGAGGGAGATTTACTCTGTATCTAACCCTGTGCTGTACCTGTCCTGGGAGTGTTTGATGGAGACAGTGTAGAGGGAACTTTACTCTGTATCTAACCCCGTGCTGTAACTTTCTCGGGAGCGTTTGATGGGGACGGTGTAGTGGGAGCATTACTTTGTATCCAACCCCGTGCTGTACCCGTCCTGGGAGTGTTTGATGGGGACAGTGTAGAGGGAGATTTACTCTGTATCTAACCCCGTGCTGTACCTGTCCTGGGAGTGTTTGATGGGGACAGTGTAGAGGGAGCCTTACGCTGTATCTGACCCTGTGCAGTACCTGTCCTGGGAGTGTTTGATGGGGACGGTGTTGAGGGAGCCTTACTCTGTATCTAAACGCGTGCTGTAACTGTCCTGGGAGTGTTTGATAGGTACAGTGTAGAGGGATCTTTACTTAACCCCGTGCTGTACCTGTCCTGGGGCTGTTTGATAGGGACAGTGTAGAGGGAGCTTTACTCTGTATGTAATTCCGTGCTGTACCTGTCCTGGGAATGTTTGATGGGGAGAGTGGAGAGGGAGACTTACTCTCCATCTTACCTCGTGATGTACCTGTCCTGGGAGTGTTTGATGGGGTCACAGTAGAGGGAGCCTTACTCTGTATCTAACCTCGTGCTGTACCTGTCCAGGGAGTGTTTGATTGGGACAGTGTAGAGAGAGCTTTACTCTGTATCTAACCCCGTGCTGTACCTGTCCTGGGGTTTTTTGATAGGGACAGTGTAGAGGGAGTTTTACTCTGTATCTAGCACCGTGCTGTACCTGTCCTGTGAGTGTTTGATGGGGACAGTGTAGAGGGAGCTTTACTCTATATCTAACCCCGACCTGTACCTGTCCTGAGAGTGTTTGATGGAGACAGTGTAGAGGGAGCTTTACTCTGTCTCTAAGCCCGTGCTGTACCTGTCCTGAGAGTGTTTGATGGAGACTGTGTAGAGGGAGCTTTACTCTGTATCTAACGCCGTGTTGTACCTGTCTCGGGAGTGTTTGATGGGGACGGTGTAGAGGGAGATTTACTATGTATATAACCCCGTGCTGTACCTGTCCTGCGAGTGTTTGATGGGGACAGTGTGGAGGGAGCCTTATTCTGTATCTTACCTCGTGTTGTACCTGTCCTGGAAGTGTTTGCTGGGGACAGTGTATAGGTAGCATTACTCTGTATCTAACCCCGTGCTGTACCTGTCCTGGGAGTATTTGATGGGGACATTGTGGAGGGAGATTTACTCTGTATCTAACCCCGTGCTGTACCTGCTCGGGAGTGTTTGCTGGGGACAGTGTAGTGGGTGCCTTACTCTGTATCTAATCCCGTGCTGTACCTGTTCTGGGAGTGTTCGATGTGGACGGTGTAGAGGGAGCCTTACTCTGTATCTAACCCCGTGCTGTACCTGTCCTGGGAGTGTTTGATGGGGACAGTGTAGAGGGAGCCTTATTCTGTATCTTACCTCGTGTTGTACCTGTCCTGGAAGTGTTTGTTTGGGACAGTTTATAGGGAGCATTACTCTGTATCTAACCCCGTGCTGTACCTGTCCTGGGAGTATTTGATGGGGACATTGTGGAGGGAGATTTACTCTGTATCTAACCCCGTGCTGTACCTGTCTCGGGAGTGTTTGATGGGGACATTGTAGTGGGTGCCTTACTCTGTATCTAATCCCGTGCTGTACCTGTTCAGGGAGTGTTCGATGTGGACGGTGTAGAGGGAGCCTTCCTCTGTATCTAACCCCGTGCTGTACCTTTCCTGGGGTTTTTTGATAGGGACAGTGTAGAGGGATTTTTACTCTGTATCTAGCACCATGCTGTACCTGTCCTGGGAGTGTTTGATGGGGACAGTGTAGAGGGAGATTTACTCTGTATCTTACCCCGACCTGTACCTGTCCTGGGAGTGTTTGATGGAGACAGTGCAGAGGGAGCTTTACTCTGTATCTAACCCCGTGCTGTACCTGTCCTGAGAGTGTTTGATGGAGACTGTGTAGAGGGAGCTTTACTCTCTATCTAACGCCGTGTTGTACCTGTCTCGGGAGTGTTTGATGGGGACGGTGTAGAGGGAGATTTACTCTGTATATAACCCCGTGCTGTACCTGTCCTGCGAGTGTATGATGGGGACAGTGTAGAGGGAGCCTTATTCTGTATCTTACCTCGTGTTGTAACTGTCCTGGAAGTGTTTGATGGGGACAGTGTAGAGGGAGCTTTACTGTGTATCTAACCCCGTGCTGTACCTATCCTGGGGTGGTTTGACGGAGACAGTGTCGAGGGAGCTTTACTCTGTATCTAACCCCGTGCTGTACCTTTCTCGGGAGCGTTTGATGGGGATGGTGTAGTGGGAGCCTTACTTGTATCCAACCCCGTGCTGTACCCGTCCTGGGAGTGTTTGATGGGGAGGGTGTAGAGGGAGCCTTACTCTGTATCTGACCCTGTGCTGTAACTGACCTGGGAGTGTTTGATAGGGACAGTGTAGAGGGATCTTTACTTTGTATCTAACCCCATGCTGTACCTGTCCTGCGAGTGTTTGATGGGGTCACTGTAGAGGGAGCATTATTCTGTAACTAACCCCGTGTTGTACCTGTCTCGGCAGTGTTTGATAGGGACGGTGTAGAGGGAGCTTTACTCTGTATCTAACCCCGTGCTGTACCTGTCCTGGGAGTGTTTGATGGGGACAGTGTAGAGGGAGATTTACTCTGTATCTAACCCCGTGCAGCACCTGTCCTGGGAGTGTTCGATGGGGTCAGTGTAGATGGAGCCTTACTCTGTATCTAACCTCGTGCTGTAACTGTCCTGGGAGTGTTTGATAGGTACAGTGTAGAGGGATCTTTACTTTGTATCTAACCCCGTGCTGTACCTGTCCTGGGGCTGTTTGATAGGGACAGTGTAGAGGGAGATTTACTCTGTATGTAATTCCGTGCTGTACCTGTCCTGGGAATGTTTGATGGGGAGAGTGGAGAGGGAGACTTACTCTCCATCTTACCTCGTGATGTACCTGTCCTGGGAGTGTTTGATGGGGTCGCTGTAGAGGGAGCTTTATTCTGCAACTAACCCCGTTTCGTACCTGTCTTGGGAGTGTTTGATGGGGACGGTGTAGAGGGAGCCTACTGTGTATCTAATCCCGTGCTGTACCTGTCCTGGGAGTGTTTGATGGGGTCACTGTAGAGGGAGCCTTACTCTGTATCTAACCTCGTGCTGTACCTGTCCAGGGAGTGTTTGATTGGGACAGTGTAGAGAGAGCTTTACTCTGTATCTAACCCCGTGCTGTACCTGTCCTGGGGTTTTTTGATAGGGACAGTGTAGAGGGAGTTTTACTCTGTATCTAGCACCGTGCTGTACCTGTCCTGTGAGTGTTTGATGGGGACAGTGTAGAGGGAGCTTTACTCTGTATCTAACCCCGACCTGTACCTGTCCTGAGAGTGTTTGATGGAGACAGTGTAGAGGGAGCTTTACTCTGTCTCTAAGCCCGTGCTGTACCTGTCCTGAGAGTGTTTGATGGAGACTGTGTAGAGGGAGCTTTACTCTGTATCTAACGCCGTGTTGTATCTGTCTCGGGAGTGTTTGATGGGGACGGTGTAGAGGGAGATTTACTCTGTATATAACCCCGTGCTGTACCTGTCCTGCGAGTGTTTGATGGGGACAGTGTAGAGGGAGCTTTACTCTGTATCTAACCCCGTTCTGTACCTGTCCTGGGAGTGTTTGATGGGGACAGTGTAGAGGGAGCCTTATTCTGTATCTTACCTCGTGTTGTACCTGTCCTGGAAGTGTTTGTTGGGGACAGTGTAGAGGGAGCATTACTCTGTATCTAACCCCGTTCTGTACCTGTCCTGGGGCTGGTTGATGGGGACAGTGTAGAGGGAGCTTTCCTCTGTATCTAACACCGTGCTGTACCTATCCTGGGAGTGTTTGATGGACAGTATAGAGGGAGCTTTACTCTGTTTGTTACCCCGTGCTGTACCTGTCTTGGGAGTGTTTGATGGGGAGAGTGGAGGGAAAATTTACTCTGTAAATAACCCTGTGCTGTATCTGTCCTGGGAGTGTTTGAGGACACATTGTGGAGGGAGCTTTACTCTGTATCTAACCCCGTGCTGTACCTGTCCTGGGGTTTTTTGATAGGGACAGTGTAGAGGGAGTTTTACTCTGTATCTGACCCCGTGCTGTACCTGTCCTGGGAGTATTTGATGGGGACAGTGTAGAGAGAGTCTTACTCTGTATCTAACCCCGTGCTGTACCGATCCTGGGAGTATTTGATGGGGACAGTGTAGAGGGAGCCTTAGTCTGTATCTTACCTCGTGCTGTACCTGTCCTGGGAGTGTTTGATGGGGTCACTGTAGAGGGAGCATTATCCTGTATCTAACCCCGTGCTGTACCTTTCTCGGGAGCGTTTGATGGGGACGGTGTAGTGGGAGCCTTACTCTGCATCCAACCCCGTACTGTACCCGTCCTGGGAGTGCTTGATGGGGACGCTGTAGAGGGAGCCTTACTCTGTATCTGACCCTGTGCAGTAACTGTCCTGGGAGTGTTTGATAGGGACAGTGTAGAGGGATCTTTACTTTGTATCTAACCCCCTGCTGTACCTGTCCTGCGAGTGTTTGATGGGGTCACTGTAGAGGGAGCATTATTCTGTAACTAACCCCGTGTTGTACCTGTCCCGGGAGTGTATGATGGGGACGGTGTAGAGGGAGCTTTACTCTGTATCTAACCCCGTGCTGCACCTGTCCTGGGAGTGTTTGATGGGGACAGTGTAGATGGAGCCTTACTCTGTATCTAACCTCGTGCTGTACCTGTCCTGGGAGTGTTCGATGGGGTCAGTGTAGAGGGAGCTTTACTGTGTATCTAACCCCGTGCTGTACCTGTCCTGGGGTGGTTTGATAGGGACAGTATAGAGGGAGTTTAACTCTATATCTAACACCGTGCTGTAAATGTCCTTGGAGGGTTTGATGGGGATAGTGTAGAGGGAGATTTACTCTGTATCTAACCCCGTGCTGTCCCTGTCCTGGGAGTGTTTGATGGAGACAGTGTGGAGGGAGATTTACTCTGTATCTAACCCTGTGCTGTACCTGTCCTGGGAGTGTTTGATGGGGACAGTGTAGAGGGAGCTTTACTCTGTATCTAACCCCGTGCTGTACCTTTCTCGGAGCGTTTGATGGGGACGGTGTAGAGGGAGAATTACTCTGTATCCAACCCCGTGCTGTAACCGTCCTGGGAGTGTTTGATGGGGACAGTGTGAGGGAGATTTACTCTGTATCTAAACGCTTGCTGTAACTGTCCTGGGAGTGTTTGATAGGGACAGTGTAGAGGGATCTTTACTTTGTATCTAACCCCGTGCTGTACCTGTCCTGGGGCTGTTTGATACGGACAGTGTAGAGGGAGCTTTACTCTGTATGTAATTCCGTGCTGTACCTGTCCTGGGAATGTTTGATGGGGAGAGTGGAGAGGGAGACTTACTCTCTATCGTACCTCGTGATGTACCTGTCCTGGGAGTGTTTGATGGGGTCGCTGTAGAGGGAGCTTTACTCTGTAACTAACCCCGTGCCGTACCTGTCTTGGGAGTGTTTGATGGGGACGGTGTAGAGGGAGCCTACTGTATATCTAATCCCGTGCTGTACCTGTCCTGGGAGTGTTTGATGGGGACAGTGTAGAGGGAGCTTTACTCTGTAACTAACCCCGTGCTGTACCTGTCTTGGGAGTGTTTGATGGGGACGGTGTAGAGGGAGCCTAATCTGTATCTAATCCCGTGCTGTACCTGTCCTGGGAGTGTTCGATGTGGACAGTGTAGAGGGAGCCTTACTCTGTATCTAACCTCGTGCTGTACCTGTCCAGGGAGTGTTTGATTGGGACAGTGTAGAGGTAGCTTTACTCTGTATCTAACCCCGTGCTGTACCTGTCCTGAGAGTGTTTGATGGAGACTGTGTAGAGGGAGCTTTACTCTGCATCTAACGCCGTGTTGTAGCTGTCCCAGGAGTGTTTGATGGGGACGGTGTAGAGGGAGATTTACTCTGTATATAACCCCGTGCTGTACCTGTCCTGCGAGTGTTTGATGGGGACAGTGTAGAGGGACCCTTATTCTGTATCATACCTCGTTTTGTGCCTGTCCTGGAAGTGTTTGTTGGGGACAGTGTAGAGGGAGCTTTACTCTGTATCTAACCCCGTTCTGTACCTGTCCTGGGGCTGGTTGATGGGGACACTGTAGATGGAGCTTTCCTCTGTATCTAACACCGTGCTGTACCTGTCTTGGGAGTGTTTGATGGTGAGAGTGGAGGGGAAATTTACTCTGTAAATAACCCTGTGCTGTATCTGTCCTGGGAGTGTTTGATGGGGACATTGTGGAGGGAGCTTTACTCTGTATCTAACCGCGTGCTCTACCTGTCCTGGGGTTTTTTGATAGGGACAGTGTAGAGGGAGTTTTACTCTGTATCTGACCCCGTGCTGTACCTGTCCTGGGAGTATTTGATGGGGACAGTGTAGAGAGAGTCTTACTCTGTATCTAACCCCGTGCTGTACCTATCCTGGGAGTATTTGATGGGGACAGTGTAGAGGGAGCCTTAGTCTGCATCTTACCTCGTGCTGTACCTGTCCTGGGAGTGTTTGATGGGGTCACTGTAGAGGGAGCATTATCCTGTATCTAACCCCGTGCTGTACCTTTCTCGGGAGCGTTTGATGGGGACGGTGTAGTGGGAGCCTTACTCTGTATCCAACCCCGTGCTGTACCCGTCCTGGGAGTGTTTGATGGGGACGGTGTAGAGGGAGCCTTAATATGTATCTGACCCTGTGCAGTAACTGTCCTGGGAGTGTTTGATAGGGACAGTGTAGAGGGATCTTTACTTTGTATCTAACCCCCTGCTGTACCTGTCCTGCGAGTGTTTGATGGGGTCACTGTAGAGGGAGCATTATTCTGTAATTAACCCCGTGTTGTACCTGTCTCGGGAGTATATGATGGGGACGGTGTAGAGGGAGCTTTACTCTGTATCTAACCCCATGCTGTTCCTGTCCTGGGAGTGTTTGATGGGGACAGTGTAGAGGGAGATTTACTCTGTATCTAACCCCGTGCAGCACCTGTCCTGGGAGTGACTGATGGGGACGGTGTAGAGGGAGCTTTACTCTGTATCTAACCCCGTGCTGTACCTGTCCTGGGAGTGTTTGATGGGGACAGTGTAGAGGGAGCTTTACTCTGTATCTAACCCCGTGCAGCACCTGTCCTGGGATTGTTTGATGGGGACAGTGCAGATGGAGCCTTACTCTGTATCTAACCTCGTGCTGTACCTGTCCTGGGAGTGTTCGATGGGGTCAGTGTAGAGGGAGATTTACTGTGTATCTAACCCCGTGCTGTACCTGTCCTGGGGTGGTTTGATAGGGACAGTGTAGAGGGAGTTTAACTCTATATCTAACACCGTGCTGTAAATGTCCTTGGAAGGTTTGATGGGGACAGTGTAGAGGGATATTTACTCTGTATCTAACCCCGTGCTGTACCTGTCCTGGGAGTGTTTGATGGAGACAGTGTAGAGGGAGATTTACTCTGTATCTAACCCCGTGCTGTACCTTTCTCGGGAGCGTTTGATGGGGACGGTGTAGTGGGAGCATTACTCTGTATCCAACCCCGTGCTGTACCCGTCCTGGGAGTGTTTGATGGGGACAGTGTAGAGGGAGATTTACTCTGTATCTAAACGCGTGCTGTAACTGTCCTGGGAGTGTTTGATAGGGACAGTGTAGAGGGATCTTTACTTTGTATCTAACCCCGTGCTGTACCTGTCCTGGGGCTGTTTGATACGGACAGTGTAGAGGGAGCTTTACTCTGTATGTAATTCCGTGCTGTACCTGTCCTGGGAATGTTTGATGGGGAGAGTGGAGAGGGAGACTTACTCTCTATCTTACCTCGTGATGTACCTGTCCTGGGAGTGTTTGATGGGGTCACTGTAGAGGGAGCTTTACTCTGTAACTAACCCCGTGCTGTACCTGTCTTGGGAGTGTTTGATGGGGACGGTGTAGAGGGAGCCTACTCTGTATCTAATCCCGTGCTGTACCTGTCCTGGGAGTGTTCGATGTGGACGGTGTAGAGGGAGCCTTACTCTGTATCTAACCTCGTGCTGTACCTGTCCTGTGAGTGTTTGATTGGGACAGTGTAGAGGGAGCTTTACTCTGTATCTAACCCAGTGCTGTACCTGTCCTGGGGTTTTTTGATAGGGACAAGGTAGAGGGAGTTTTATTCTGTATCTAGCACCGTGCTGTACCTGTCCTGTGAGTGTTTGATGGAGGCAGTGTAGAGGGAGATTTACTCTGTCTCTAAGCCCGTGCTGTACCAGTCCTGAGAGTGTTTGTTGGAGACTGTGTAGAGGGAGCTTTACTCTGTATCTAACGCCGTGTTGTACCTGTCTGGGGAGTGTTTGATGGGGACGGTGTAGAGGGAGCCTTACTCTGTGTCTGACCCTGTGCAGTAACTGTCCTGGGACTGTTTGATAGGGACAGTGTAGAGGGATCTTTAATTTGTATCTAACCCCATGCTGTACCTGTCCTGCGAGTGTTTGATGGGGTCACTGTAGAGGGAGCATTATTCTGTAACTAACCCCGTGTTGTACCTGTCTCGGCAGTGTTTGATGGGGACGGTGTAGAGGGAGCTTTACTCTGTATCTAACCCCGTGCTGTACCTGTCCTGGGAGTGTTTGATGGGGACAGTGTAGAGGGAGATTTACTCTGTATCTAACCCCGTGCAGCACCTGTCCTGGGAGTGTTTGATGGGGACAGTGTAGATGGAGCCTTACTCTGTATCTAACCTCGTGCTGTACCTGTCCTGGGAGTGTTCGATGGGTTCAGTGTAGAGGGAGCTTTACTGTGTATCTAACCCCGTGCTGTACCTGCCCTGGGGTGGTTTGATAGGGACAGTGTAGAGGGAGTTTAACTCTATATCTAACACCGTGCTGTAAATGTCCTTGGAGGGTTTGATGGGGACAGTGTAGAGGGAGATTTACTCTGTATCTAACCCTGTGCTGTACCTGTCCTGGGAGTGTTTGATGGAGACAGTGTAGAGGGAGCTTTACTCTGTATCTAACCCCGTGCTGTACCTTTCTCGGGAGCGTTTGATGGGGACGGTGTAGTGGGAGCATTACTCTGTATCCAACCCCGTGCTGTACCCGTCCTGGGAGTGTTTGATGGGGACAGTGTAGAGGGAGATTTACTCTGTATCTAACCCCGTGCTGTACCTGTCCTGGGAGTGTTTGATGGGGACAGTGTAGAGGGAGCCTTACGCTGTATCTGACCCTGTGCAGTACCTGTCCTGGGAGTGTTTGATGGGGACGGTGTTGAGGGAGCCTTACTCTGTATCTAAACGCGTGCTGTTACTGTCCTGGGAGTGTTTGATAGGGACAGTGTAGAGGGATCTTTACTTTGTATCTAACCCCGTGCTGTACCTGTCCTGGGGCTGTTTGATAGGGACAGTGTAGAGGGAGCTTTACTCTGTATGTAATTCCGTGCTGTACCTGTCCTGGGAATGTTTGATGGGGATAGTGGAGAGGGAGACTTACTCTCTATCTTACCTCGTGATGTACCTGTCCTGGGAGTGTTTGATGGGGTCGCTGTAGAGGGAGCTTTACTCTGTAACTAACCCCGTGCCGTACCTGTCTCGGGAGTGTTTGATGGGGACGGTGTAGAGGAGCCTACTGTGTATCTAATCCCGTGCTGTACCTGTCCTGGGAGTGTTTGATGGGGTCACTGTAGAGGGAGCCTTACTCTGTATCTAACCTCGTGCTGTAACTGTCCTGGGAGTGTTTGATTGGGACAGTGTAGAGAGAGCTTTACTCTGTATCTAACCCCGTGCTGTACCTGTCCTGGGGTTTTTTGATAGGGACAGTGTAGAGGGAGTTTTACTCTGTATCTAGCACCGTGCTGTACCTGTCCTGTGAGTGTTTGATGGGGACAGTGTAGAGGGAGCTTTACTCTGTATCTCACCCCGACCTGTACATGTCCTGAGAGTGTTTGATGGAGACAGTGTAGAGGGAGCTTTACTCTGTCTCTAAGCCCGTGCTGTACCTGTCCTGAGAGTGTTTGATGGAGACTGTGTAGAGGGAGCTTTACTCTGCATCTAACGCCGTGTTGTACCTGTCTCGGGAGTTTTTGATGGGGACGGTGTAGAGGGAGATTTACTCTGTACATAACCCCGTGCTGTACCTGTCCTGCGAGTGTTTGATGGGGACAGTGTAGAGGGAGCCTTATTCTGTATCTTACCTCGTGTTGTACATGTCCTGGAAGTGTTTGTTGGGGACAGTGTAGAGGGAGCTTTACTCTGTATCTAACCCCGTTCTGTACCTGTCCTGGGGCTGGTTGATGGGGACAGTGTAGAGGGAGCTTTCCTCTGTATCTAACACCGTGCTGTACCTATCCTGGGAGTGTTTGATGGGGACAGTGTAGAGGGAGCTTTACTCTGTTTGATACCCCGTGCTGTACCTGCCTTGGGAGTGTTTGATGGGTAGAGTGGAGGGGAAATTTACTCTGTAAATAACCCTGTGCTGTATCTGTCCTGTGAGTGTTTGATGGGGACAGTGTAGAGGGAGATTTACTCTGTATCTAACCCCGACCTGTACCTGTCCTGAGAGTGTTTGATGGAGACAGTGTAGAGGGAGCTTTACTCTGTCTCTAAGCCCGTGCTGTACCAGTCCTGAGAGTGTTTGTTGGAGACTGTGTAGAGGGAGCTTTACTCTGTATCTAACGCCGTGTTGTACCTGTCTGGGGAGTGTTTGATGGGGACGGTGTAGAGGGAGCCTTAGTCTGTCTCTGACCCTGTGCAGTAACTGTCCTGGGAGTGTTTGATAGGGACAGTGTAGAGGGATCTTTAATTTGTATCTAACCCCATGCTGTACCTGTCCTGCGAGTGTTTGATGGGGTCACTGTAGAGGGAGCATTATTCCGTAACTAACCCCGTGTTGTACCTGTCTCGGCAGTTTTTGATGGGGACGGTGTAGAGGGAGCTTTACTCTGTATCTAACCCCGTGCTGTACCTGTCCTGGGAGTGTTTGATGGGGACAGTGTAGAGGGAGATTTACTCTGTATCTAACCCCGTGCAGCACCTGTCCTGGGAGTGTTTGATGGGGACAGTGTAGAGGGAGATTTAATCTGTATCTAACCTCGTGCTGTACCTGTCCTGGGAGTGTTCGATGGGTTCAGTGTAGAGGGAGCTTTACTGTGTATCTAACCCCGTGCTGTACCTGCCCTGGGGTGGTTTGATAGGGACAGTGTAGAGGGAGCTTAACACTATATCTAACACCGTGCTGTAAATGTCCTTGGAGGGTTTGATGGGGACAGTGTAGAGGGAGATTTACTCTGTATCTAACCCTGTGCTGTACCTGTCCTGGGAGTGTTTGATGGAGACAGTGTAGAGGGAGCTTTACTCTGCATCTAACCCCGTGCTGTACCTTTCTCGGGAGCGTTTGATGGGGACGGTGTAGTGGGAGCATTACTCTGTATCCAACCCCGTGCTGTACCCGTCCTGGGAGTGTTTGATGGGGACAGTGTAGAGGGAGATTTACTCTGTATCTAACCCCGTGCTGTACCTGTCCTGGGAGTGTTTGATGGGGACAGTGTAGAGGGAGCCTTACGCTGTATCTGACCCTGTGCAGTACCTGTCCTGGGAGTGTTTGATGGGGACGGTGTTGAGGGAGCCTTACCATGTATCTAAACGCGTGCTGTTACTGTCCTGGGAGTGTTTGATAGGGACAGTGTAGAGGGATCTTTACTTTGTATCTAACCCCGTGCTGTACCTGTCCTGGGGCTGTTTGATAGGGACAGTGTAGAGGGAGCTTTACTCTGTATGTAATTCCGTGCTGTACCTGTCCTGGGAAGGTTTGATGGGGAGAGTGGAGAGGGAGACTTACTCTCTATCTTACCTCGTGATGTACCTGTCCTGGGAGTGTTTGATGGGGTCGCTGTAGAGGGAGGTTTACTCTGTAACTAACCCCGTGCCGTACCTGTCTTGGGAGTGTTTGATGGGGACGGTGTAGAGGGAGCCTACTGTGTATCTAATCCCGTGCTGTACCTGTCCTGGGAGTTTTTGATGGGGTCACTGTAGAGGGAGCCTTACTCTGTATCTAACCTCGTGCTGTACCTGTCCAGGGAGTTTTTGATTGGGACAGTGTAGAGAGAGCTTTACTCTGTATCTAACCCCGTGGTGTACCTGTCCTGGGGTTTTTTGATAGGGACAGTGTAGAGGGAGTTTTACTCTGTATCTAGCACCGTGCTGTACCTGTCCTGTGAGTGTTTGATGGGGACAGTGTAGAGGGAGCTTTACTCTGTATCTCACCCCGACCTGTACCTGTCCTGAGAGTGTTTGATGGAGACAGTGTAGAGGGAGCTTTACTCTGTCTCTAAGCCCGTGCTGTACCTGTCCTGAGAGTGTTTGATGGAGACTGTGTAGAGGGAGCTTTACTCTGCATCTAACGCCGTGTTGTACCTGTCTCGGGAGTGTTTGATGGGGACGGTGTAGAGGGAGATTTACTCTGTATATAACCCCGTGCTGTACCTGTCCTGCGAGTGTTTGATGGGGACAGTGTAGAGGGAGCCTTATTCTGTATCTTACCTCGTGTTGTACCTGTCCTGGAAGTGTTTGTTGGGGACAGTGTAGAGGGAGCTTTACTCTGTATCTAACCCCGTTCTGTACCTGTCCTGGGGCTGGTTGATGGGGACAGTGTAGAGGGAGCTTTCCTCTGTATCTAACACCGTGCTGTACCTATCCTGGGAGTGTTTGATGGAGACAGTGTAGAGGGAGCTTTACTCTGTTTGATACCCAGCGCTGTACCTGTCTTGGGAGTGTTTGATGGGGAGAGTGGAGGGGAAATTTACTCTGTAAATAACCCTGTGCTGTATCTGTCCTGGGAGTGTTTGATGGGGACATTGTGGAGGGAGCTTTACTCTGTATCTAACCCCGTGCTGTACCTGTCCTGGGGTTTTTTGATTTGGACAGTGTAGAGGGAGTTTTACTCTGTATCTAGCACCGTGCTGTACCTGTCCTGTGAGTGTTTGATGGGGACAGTGTAGAGGGAGCTTTACTATGTATCTGACCCCGTGCTGTACCTGTCCTGGGAGTATTTGATGGGGACAGTGTAGAGAGAGTCTTACTCTGTATCTAACCACGTGCTGTACCTATCCTGGGAGTATTTGATGGGGACAGTGTAGAGGGAGCCTTAGTCTGCATCTTACCTCGTGCTGTACCTGTCCTGGGAGTGTTTGATGGGGTCACTGTAGAGGGAGCATTATCCTGTATCTAACCCCGTGCTGTACCTTTTTCGGGAGCGTTTGATGGGGACGGTGTAGTGGGAACCTTACTCTGTATACAACCCCGTGCTGTACCCGTCCTGGGAGTGTTTGATGGGGAGGGTGTAGAGGGAGCCTTACTCTGTATCTGACCCTGTGCTATAACTGTCCTGGGAGTGTTTGATAGGGTCAGTGTAGAGGGATCTTTGCTTTGTATCTAACCCCATGCTGTACCTGTCCTGCGAGTGTTTGATGGGGTCACTGTAGAGGGAGCATTATTCTGTAACTAACCCCGTGTTGTACCTGTCTCGGCAGTGTTTGATGGGGACGGTGTAGAGGGAGCTTTACTCTGTATCTAACCCCGTGCTGTACCTGTCCTGGGAGTGTTTGATGGGGACAGTGTAGAGGGAGATGTACTCTGTATCTAACCCCGTGCAGCACCTGTCCTGGGAGTGTTTGATGGGGACAGTGTAGATGGAGCCTTACTCTGTATCTAACCTCGTGCTGTACCTGTCCTGGGAGTGTTCGATGGGGTCAGTGTAGAGGGAGCTTTACTGTGTATCTAACCCCGTGCTGTACCTGCCCTGGGGTGGTTTGATAGGGACAGTGTAGAGGGAGTTTAACTCTATATCTAACACCGTGCTGTAAATGTCCTTGGAGGGTTTGATGGGGACAGTGTAGAGGGAGATTTACTCTGTATCTAACCCTGTGCTGTACCTGTCCTGGGAGTGTTTGATGGAGACAGTGTAGAGGGAACTTTACTCTGTATCCAACCCCGTGCTGTACCCTTCCTGGGAGTGTTTGATGGGGACAGTGTAGAGGGAGATTTACTCTGTATCTAACCCGGTGCTGTACCTGTCCTGGGAGTGTTTGATGGGGACAGTGTAGAGGGAGCCTTACGCTGTATCTGACCCTGTGCAGTACCTGTCCTGGGAGTGTTTGATGGGGACGGTGTTGAGGGAGCCTTACTCTGTATCTAAACGCGTGCTGTTACTGTCCTGGGAGTGTTTGATAGGGACAGTGTAGAGGGATCTTTACTTTGTATCTAACCCCGTGCTGTACATGTCCTGGGGCTGTTTGATAGGGACAGTGTAGAGGGAGCTTTACTCTGTATGTAATTCCGTGCTGTACCTGTCCTGGGAATGTTTGATGGGGAGAGTGGAGAGGGAGACTTACTCTTTATCTTAGCTCGTGATGTACCTGTCCTGGGAGTGTTTGATGGGGTCGCTGTAGAGGGAGCTTTACTCTGTAACTAACCCCGTGCCGTACCTGTCTTGGGAGTGTTTGATGGGGACGGTGTAGAGGGAGCCTACTGTGTATCTAATCCCGTGCTGTACCTGTCCTGGGAGTGTTTGATGGGGTCACTGTAGAGGGAGCCTTACTCTGTATCTAACCTCGTTCTGTACCTGTCCTGGGAGTGTTTGATTGGGACAGTGTAGAGAGAGCTTTACTCTGTATCTAACCCCGTGCTGTACCTGTCCTGGGGTTTTTTGATAGGGACAGTGTAGAGGGAGTTTTACTCTGTATCTAGCACCGTGCTGTACCTGTCCTGAGAGTGTTTGATGGAGACAGTGTAGAGGGAGCTTTACTCTGTCTCTAAGCCCGTGCTGTATTTGTCCTGAGAGTGTTTGATGGAGACTGTGTAGAGGGAGCTTTACTCTGTATATAACCCCGTGCTGTACCTGTCCTGCGAGTGTTTGATGGGGTCAGTGAAGAGGGAGCCTTATTCTGTATCTTACCTCGTGTTGTACCTGTCCTGGAAGTGTTTGTTGGGGAGAGTGTAGAGGGAGCTTTACTCTGTATCTAACCCCGTTCTGTACCTGTCCTGGGGCTGGTTGATGGGGACAGTGTAGAGGGAGCTTTCCTCTGTATCTAACACCGTGCTGTACCTATCCTGGGAGTGTTTGATGGAGAGAGTGTAGAGGAAGCTTTACTCTGTATCTAACCCCGTGCTGTACCTGTCCTGGGGTTTTTTGATAGGTACAGTGTAGAGGGACTTTTACTCTGTATCTAGCACCGTGCTGTACCTGTCCTGTGAGTGTTTGATGGGGACAGTGTAGAGGGAGCTTTACTCTGTCTCTAAGCCCGTGCTGTACCAGTCCTGAGAGTGTTTGATGGGGACAGTGTAGAGGGAGCTTTACTCTGTATCTAACGCCGTGTTGTACCTGTCTTGGGAGTGTTTGATGGGGACGGTGAAGAGGGAGCCTTACTCTGTATCTGACCCTGTGCAGTAATTGTCCTGGGAGTGTTTGATAGGGACAGTGTAGAGGGATCTTTACTTTCTATCTAACCCCATGCTGTACCTGTCCTGCGAGTGTTTGATGGGGTCACTGTAGATGGAGCATTATTCTGTAACTAACCTCGTGTTCTACCTGTCTCGGCAGTGTTTGATGGGGACGGTGTAGAGTTAGCTTTACTCTGTATCTAACCCCGTGCTGTACCTGTCCTGGGAGTGTTTGATGGGGACAGTGTAGATGGAGATTTACTGTTTATCTAACCCCGTGCACCTGTCCTGGGAGCGTTTGATGGGGACGGTGTAGTGGCAGCATTACTCTGTATCCAACCCCGTGCTGTACCCGTCCTGGGAGTGTTTGATGGGGACAGTGTAGAGGGAGATTTACTCTGTATCTAACCCCGTGCTGTACCTGTCCTGGGAGTGTTTGATGGGGACAGTGTAGAGGGAGCCTTACGCTGTATCTGACCCTGTGCAGTACCTGTCCTGGGAGTGTTTGATGGGGACGGTGTTGAGGGAGCCTTACTCTGTATCTAAACGCGTGCTGTAACTGTCCTGGGAGTGTTTGATAGGGACAGTGTAGAGGGATCTTTACTTTGTATCTAACCCAGTGCTGTACCTGTCCTGGGGCTGTTTGATAGGGACAGTGTAGCGGGAGCTTTACTCTGTATGTAATTCTGTGCTGTACCTGTCCTGGGAATATTTGATGGGGAGAGTGGAGAGGGAGACTTACTCTCCATCTTACCTCGTGATGTACCTGTCCTGGGAGTGTTTGATGGGGTCGCTGTAGAGGGAGCTTTACTCTGTAACTAACCCCGTGCCGTACCTGTCTTGGGAGTGTTTGATGGGGACGGTGAAGAGGGAGCCTACTGTGTATCTAATCCCGTGCTGTACCTGTCCTGGGGTTTTTTGATAGGGATAGTGTCGAGGGAGTTTTACTCTGTCTCTAGCACCGTGCTGTACCTGTCCTGTGAGTGTTTGATGGGGACAGTGTAGAGGGAGCTTTACTCTGTATCCCACCCCGACCTGTACCTGTCCTGGGGTTTTTTGATAGGGACAGTGTAGAGGGAGCTTTACTATGTATCTGCCCCCGTGCTGTACCTGTCCTGGGAGTATTTGATGGGGACAGTGTAGAGAGAGTCTTACTCTGTATCTAACACCGTGCTGTACCTATCCTGGGAGTATTTGATGGGGACAGTGTAGAGGGAGCCTTAGTCTGCATCTTACCTCGTGCTGTACCTGTCCTGGGAGTGTTTGATGGGGTCACTGTAGAGGGAGCATTATCCTGTATCTAACCCCGTGCTGTACCTTTCTCGGGAGCGTTTGATGGGGACGGTGTAGTGGGAGCCTTACTCTGTATCCAATCCCGTGCTGTACCCGTCCTGGGAGTTTTTGAAGGGGACGGTGTAGAGGGATCCTTACTCTGTATCTGACCCTGTGCAGTAACTGTCCTGGGAGTGTTTGATAGGGACAGTGTAGAGGGATCTTTACTTTGTATCTAACCCCCTGCTGTACCTGTCCTGCGAGTGTTTGATGGGGTCACTGTAGAGGGAGCATTATTCTGTAACTAACCCCGTGTTGTACCTGTCTCGGCAGTGTTTGATGGGGACGGTGTAGAGGGAGCTTTACTCTGTATCTAACCCCGTGCTGTACCTGTCCTGGGATTGTTTGATGGGGACAGTGTAGAGGGAGATTTACTCTGTATCTAACCCCGTGCAGCACCTGTCCTGGGAGTGTTTGATGGGGACAGTGTAGATGGAGCCTTACTCTGTATCTATCTCGTGCTGTACCTGTCCTGGGAGTGTTCGATGGGTTCAGTGTAGAGGGAGCTTTACTGTGTATCTAACCCCGTGCTGTACCTGCCCTGGTGTGGTTTGATAGGGACAGTGTAGAGGGAGTTTATCTCTATATCTAACACCGTGCTGTAAATGTCCTTGGAGGGTTTGATGGGGACAGTGTAGAGGGAGATTTACTCTGTATCTAACCCTGTGCTGTACCTGTCCTGGGAGTGTTTGATGGAGACAGTGTAGAGGGAGATTTACTCTGTATCTAACCCTGTGCTGTACCTGTCCTGGGAGTGTTTGATGGAGACAGTGTAGAGGGAGATTTACTCTGTATCTAACCCTGTGCTGTACCTGTCCTGGGAGTGTTTGATGGAGACAGTGTAGAGGGAGATTTACTCTGTATCTAACCCCGTGCTGTACCTTTCTCGGGAGCGTTTGATGGGGAATGTGTAGTGGGAGCATTACTCTGTATCCAACCCCGTGCTGTACCCGTCCTGGGAGTGTTTGATGGGGACAGTGTAGAGGGAGATTTACTCTGTATCTAACCCCGTGCTGTACCTGTCCTGGGAGTGTTTGATGGGGACAGTGTAGAGGGAGCCTTACGCTGTATCTGACCCTGTGCAGTACCTGTCCTGGGAGTGTTTGATGGGGACGGTGTTGAGGGAGCCTTACTCTGTATCTAAACGTGTGCTGTTACTGTCCTGGGAGTGTTTGATAGGGACAGTGTAGAGGGATCTTTACTTTGTATCTAACCCCGTGCTGTACCTGTCCTGGGGCTGTTTGATAGGGACAGTGTAGAGGGAGCTTTACTCTGTATGTAATTCCGTGCTGTACCTGTCCTGGGAATGTTTGATGGGGAGAGTGGAGAGGGAGACTTACTCTCTATCTTACCTCGTGATGTACCTGTCCTGGGAGTGTTTGATGGGGTCGCTGTAGAAGGAGCTTTACCCTGTAACTAACCCCGTGCCGTACCTGTCTTGGGAGTGTTTGATGGGGACGGTGTAGAGGGAGCCTACTGTGTATCTAATCCCGTGCTGTACCTGTCCTGGGAGTGTTTGATGGGGTCACTGTAGAGGGAGCCTTACTCTGTATCTAACCTCGTGCTGTACCTGTCCTGGGAGTGTTTGATTGGGACAGTGTAGAGAGAGCTTTACTCTGTATCTAACCCCGTTCTGTACCTGTCCTAGGGTTTTTTGATAGGGACAGTGTAGAGGGAGTTTTACTCTGTATCTAGCACCGTGCTGTACCTGTCCTGGGAGTGTATGATGGGGACGGTGTAGAGGGAGCTTTACTCTGTATCTAACCCCGTGCTGTACCTGTCCTGGGAGTGTTTGATGGGGACAGTGTAGAGGGAGATTTACTCTGTATCTAACCCCGTGCAGCACCTGTCCTGGGATTGTTTGATGGGGACAGTGTAGATGGAGCCTTACTCTGTATCTAACCTCGTGCTGTACCTGTCCTGGGAGTGTTCGATGGGGTCAGTGTAGAGGGAGCTTTACTGTGTATCTAACCCCGTGCTGTACCTGTCCTGGGGTGGTTTGATAGGGACAGTGTAGAGGGAGTTTAACTCTATATCTAACACGGTGCTGTAAATGTCCTTGGAGGGTTTGATGGGGACAGTGTAGAGGGAGATTTACTCTGTATCTAACCCTGTGCTGTAACTTTCCTGGGAGTGTTTGATGTAGACAGTGTAGAGTGAGCTTTACTCTGTATCTAACCCCGTGCTGTACCTTTCTCGGGAGCGTTTGATGGGGACGGTGTAGTGGGAGCATTACTCTGTATCCAACCCCGTGCTGTACCCGTCCTGGGAGTGTTTGATGGGCCAGTGTAGACGGAGATTTACTCTGTATCTAAACGCGTGCTGTAACTGTCCTGGGAGTGTTTGATAGGGACAGTGTAGAGGGATCTTTACTTTGTATCTAACCCCGTGCTGTACCTGTCCTGGGGCTGTTTGATAGGGACAGTGTAGAGGGAGCTTTTCTCTGTATGTAATTCCGTGCTGTACCTGTCCTGGGAATGTTTGATGGGGAGAGTGGAGAGGGAGACTTACTCTCTATCTTACCTCGTGATGTACCTGTCCTGGGAGTGTTTGATGGGGTCACTGTAGAGGGAGCTTTACTCTGTAACTAACCCCGTGCTGTACCTGTCTTGGGAGTGTTTGATGGGGACGGTGTAGAGGGAGCCTACTGTGTATCTAATCCCGTGCTGTACCTGTCCTGGGAGTGTTTGATGGGGACAGTGTAGAGGGAGCTTTACTCTGTATCTAACCTCGTGCTGTACCTGTCCTGTGAGTGTTTGATTGGGACAGTGTAGAGGGAGCTTTACTCTGTATCTAACCCCGTGCTCTACCTGTCCTGGGGTTTTTTGATAGGGAAAAGGTAGAGGGAGTTTTACTCTGTATCTAGCACCGTGCTGTACCTGTCCTGTGAGTGTTTGATGGGGACAGTGTAGAGGGAGATTTACTCTGTACCTAACCCCGACCTGTACCTGTCCTGAGAGTGTTTGATGGAGACAGTGTAGAGGGAGCTTTACTCTGTCTCTAAGCCCGTGCTGTACCAGTCCTGAGAGTGTTTGTTGGAGACTGTGAAGAGGGAGCTTTACTCTGTATCTAACGCCGTGTTGTACCGGTCTGGGGAGTGTTTGATGGGGACGGTGTAGAGGGAGCCTTACTCTGTGACTGAACCTGTGCAGTAACTGTCCTGGGACTGTTTGATAGGGACAGTGTAGAGGGTTCTTTAATTTGTATCTAACCCCATGCTGTACCTGTCCTGCGAGTGTTTGATGGGGTCACTGTAGAGGGAGCATTATTCTGTAACTAACCCCGTGTTGTACCTGTCTCGGCAGTGTTTGATGGGGACGGTGTAGAGGGAGCTTTACTCTGTATCTAACCCCGTGCTGTACCTGTCCTGGGATTGTTTGATGGGGACAGTGTAGAGGGAGATTTACTCTGTATCTAACCCCGTGCAGCACCTGTCCTGGGAGTGTTTGATGGGGACAGTGTAGATGGAGCCTTACTCTGTATCTAACCTCGTGCTGTACCTGTCCTGGGAGTGTTCGATGGGTTCAGTGTAGAGGGAGCTTTACTGTGTATCTAACCCCGTGCTGTACCTGCCCTGGTGTGGTTTGATAGGGACAGTGTAGAGGGAGTTTAACTCTATATCTAACACCGTGCTGTAAATGTCCTTGGAGGGTTTGATGGGGACAGTGTAGAGGGAGATTTACTCTGTATCTAACCCTCTGCTGTACCTTTCCTGGGAGTGTTTGATGGAGACAGTGTAGAGGGAGCTTTACTCTGTATCTAACCCCGTACTGTACCTTTCTCGGGAGCGTTTGATGGGGACGGTGTAGTGGGAGCATTACTCTGTATCCAACCCCGTGCTGTACCCGTCCTGGGAGTGTTTGATGGGGACAGTGTAGAGGGAGATTTACTCTGTATCTAACCCCGTGCTGTACCTGTCCTGGGAGTGTTTGATGGGGACAGTGTAGAGGGAGCCTTACGCTGTATCTGACCCTGTGCAGTACCTGTCCTGGGAGTGTTTGATGGGGACGGTGTTGAGGGAGCCTTACTCTGTATCTAAACGCGTGCTGTTACTGTCCTGGGAGTGTTTGATAGGGACAGTGTAGAGGGATCTTTACTTTGTATCTAACCACGTGCTGTACCTGTCCTGGGGCTTTTTGATAGGGACAGTGTAGAGGGAGCTTTACTCTGTATGTAATTCCGTGCTGTACCTGTCCTGGGAATGTTTGATGGGGAGAGTGGAGAGGGAGACTTACTCTCTATCTTACCTCGTGATGTACCTGTCCTGGGATTGTTTGATGGGGTCGCTGTAGAAGGAGCTTTACTCTGTAACTAACCCCGTGCCGTACCTGTCTTGGGAGTGTTTGATGGGGACGGTGTAGAGGGAGCCTACTGTGTATCTAATCCCGTGCTGTACCTGTCCTGGGAGTGTTTGATGGGGTCACTGTAGAGGGAGCCTTACTCTGTATCTAACCTCGTGCTGTACCTGTCCTGGGAGTGTTTGATTGGGACAGTGTAGAGAGAGCTTTACTGTGTATCTAACCCCGTGCTGTACTAGTCCTGGGGTTTTTTGATAGGGACAGTGTAGAGGGAGTTTTACTCTGTATCTAGCACCGTGCTGTACCTGTCCTGTGAGTGTTTGATGGGGACAGTGTAGAGGGAGCTTTACTCTGTATCTCACCCCGACCTGTACCTGGCCTGAGAGTGTTTGATGGAGACAGTTTAGAGGGAGCTTTACTCTGTCTCTAAGCCCGTGCTGTACCTGTCCTGAGAGTGTTTGATGGAGACTGTGTAGAGGGAGCTTTACTCTGCATCTAACGCCGTGTTGTACCTGTCTCGGGAGTGTTTGGTGGGGACGGTGTAGAGGGAGATTTACTCTGTACATAACCCCGTGTTGTACCTGTCCTGCGAGTGTTTGATGGGGACAGTGTAGAGGGAGCTTTCCTCTGTATCTAACACCGTGCTGTACCTATCCTGGGAGTGTTTGATGGAGACAGTGTAGAGGGAGCTTTACTCTGTTTGATACCCCGTGCTCTACCTGTCTTGGGAGTGTTTGATGGGGAGAGTGGAGGGGAATTTTACTCTGTAAATAACCCCGTGCTGTACCTGTCCTGGGAGTGTTTGATGGGGACAGTGTAGAGGGAGATTTACTCTGTATCTAACCCCGACCTGTACCTGTCCTGAGAGTGTTTGATGGAGACAGTGTAGACGGAGCTTTACTCTGTCTCTAAGCCCGTGCTGTACCAGTCCTGAGAGTGTTTGTTGGAGACTGTGTAGAGGGAGCTTTACTCTGTATCTAACGCCGTGTTGTACCTGTCTGGGGAGTGTTTGATGGGGACGGTGTAGAGGGAGCCTTAGTCTGTGTCTGACCCTGTGCAGTAACTGTCCTGGGAGTGTTTGATAGGGACAGTGTAGAGGGATCTTTAATTTGTATCTAACCCCATGCTGTACCTGTCCTGCGAGTGTTTGATGGGGTCACTGTAGAGGGAGCATTATTCTGTAACTAACCCCGTGTTGTACCTGTCTCGGCAGTGTTTGTTGGGGACGGTGTAGAGGGAGCTTTACTCTGTATCTAACCCCGTGCTGTACCTGTCCTGGGAGTGTTTGATGGGGACAGTGTAGAGGGAGATTTACTCTGTATCTAACCCCGTGCAGCACCTGTCCTGGGAGTGTTTGATGGGGACAGTGTAGATGGAGCCTTACTCTGTATCTAACCTCGTGCTGTACCTGTCCTGGGAGTATTTGATGGGGTCGCTGTAGAGGGAGCTTTACTCTGTAACTAACCCCGTGCCGTACCTGTCTTGGGAGTTTTTGATGGGGACGGTGTAGAGGGAGCCTACTGTGTATCTAATCCCGTGCTGTACCTGTCCTGGGAGTGTTTGATGGGGACACTGTAGAGGGAGCTTTACTCTGTAACTAACCCCGTGCTGTACCTGTCTTGGGAGTGTTTGATGGGGACGGTGTAGAGGGAGCCTAATCTGTATCTAATCCCGTGCTGTACCTGTCCTGGGAGTGTTCGATGTGGACGGTGTAGAGGGAGCCTTACTCTGTATCTAACCTCGTGCTGTACCTGTCCAGGGAGTGTTTGATTGGGACAGTGCAGAGGGAGCTTTACTCTGTCTCTAAGCCCGTGCTGTACCTGTCCTGAGAGTGTTTGATGGAGACTGTGTAGAGGGAGCTTTACTCTGCATCTAACGCCGTGTTGTAGCTGTCCCAGGAGTGTTTGATGGGGACGGTGTAGAGGGAGATTTACTCTGTATATAACCCCGTGCTGTACCTGTCCTGCGAGTGTTTGATGGGGACAGTGTAGAGGGAGCCTTATTCTGTATCATACCTCGTTTTGTACCTGTCCTGGAAGTGTTTGTTGGGGACAGTGTAGAGGGAGCTTTACTCTGTATCTAACCCCGTTCGGTACCTGTCCTGGGGCTGGTTGATGGGGACAGTGTAGAGGGAGCTTTCCTCTGTATCTAACACCGTGCTGTACCTATCCTGGGAGTGTTTGATGGAGACAGTGTAGAGGGAGCTTTACTCTGTTTGTTACCCCGTGCTGTACCTGTCTTGGGTGTGTTTGATGGGGAGAGTGAAGGGGAAATTTACTCTGTAAATAACCCTGTGCTGTATCTGTCCTGGGAGTGTTTGATGGGGACATTGTGGAGGGAGCTTTACTCTGTATCTAACCGCGTGCTGTACCTGTCCTGGGGTTTTTTGATAGGGACAGTGTAGAGGGAGTTTTACTCTGTATCTGACCCCGTGCTGTACCTGTCCTGGGAGTATTTGATGGGGACAGTGTAGAGAGAGTCTTACTCTGTATCTAACCCTTTGCTGTACCTATCCTGGGAGTATTTGATGGGGACAGTGTAGAGGGAGCCTTAGTCTGCATCTTACCTCGTGCTGTACCTGTCCTGGGAGTGTTTGATGGGGTCACTGTAGAGGGAGCATTATCCTGTATCTAACCCCGTGCTGTACCTTTCTCGGGAGCGTTTGATGGGGACGGTGTAGTGGGAGCCTTACTCTGTATCCAACCCCGTGCTGTACCCGTCCTGGGAGTGTTTGATGGAGACAGTGTAGAGGGAGATTTACTCTGTATCTAACACCGTGCTGTAAATGTCCTTGGAGGGTTTGATGGGGACAGTGTAGAGGGAGATTTACTCTGTATCTAACCCCGTGCTGTACCTGTCCTGGGAGTGTTTGATGGAGACAGTGTAGAGGGAGATTTACTCTGTATCTAACCCTGTGCTGTAACTTTCCTGGGAGTGTTTGATGGAGACAGTGTAGAGGGAGCTTTACTCTGTATCTAACCCCGTGCTGTACCTTTCTCGGGAGCGTTTGATGGGGACGGTGTAGTGGGAGCATTACTCTGTATCCAACCCCGTGCTGTACCCGTCCTGGGAGTGTTTGATGGGGACAGTGTAGAGGGAGATTTACTCTGTATCTAAACGCGTGCTGTAACTGTCCTGGGAGTATTTGATAGGGACAGTGTAGAGGGATCTTTACTTTGTATCTAACCCCGTGCTTTACCTGTCCTGGGGCTGTTTGATAGGGACAGTGTAGAGGGAGCTTTACTCTGTATGTAATTCCGTGCTGTACCTGTCCTGGGAATGTTTGATGGGGAGAGTGGAGAGGGAGACTTACTCTCTATCTTACCTCGTGATGTACCTGTCCTGGGAGTGTTTGATGGGGTCGCTGTAGAGGGAGCTTTACGCTGTAACTAACCCCGTGCCGTACCTGTCTTGGGAGTGTTTGATGGGGACGGTGTAGAGGGAGCCTACTGTGTATCTAATCCCGTGCTGTACCTGTCCTGGGAGTGTTCGATGTGGACGGTGTAGAGGGAGCCTTACTCTGTATCTAACCTCGTGCTGTACCTGTCCTGTGAGTGTTTGATTGGGACAGTGTAGAGGGAGCTTTACTCTGTATCTAACCCAGTGCTGTACCTGTCCTGGGGTTTTTTGATAGGGACAAGGTAGAGGGAGTTTTATTCTGTATCTAGCACCGTGCTGTACCTGTCCTGTGAGTGTTTGATGGAGGCAGTGTAGAGGGAGATTTACTCTGTCTCTAAGCCCGTGCTGTACCAGTCCTGAGAGTGTTTGTTGGAGACTGTGTAGAGGGAGCTTTACTCTGTATCTAACGCCGTGTTGTACCTGTCTGGGGAGTGTTTGATGGGGACGGTGTAGAGGGAGCCTTACTCTGTGTCTGACCCTGTGCAGTAACTGTCCTGGGACTGTTTGATAGGGACAGTGTAGAGGGATCTTTAATTTGTATCTAACCCCATGCTGTACCTGTCCTGCGAGTGTTTGATGGGGTCACTGTAGAGGGAGCATTATTCTGTAACTAACCCCGTGTTGTACCTGTCTCGGCAGTGTTTGATGGGGACGGTGTAGAGGGAGCTTTACTCTGTATCTAACCCCGTGCTGTACCTGTCCTGGGTGTGTTTGATGGGGACAGTGTAGAGGGAGATTTACTCTGTATCTAACCCCGTGCAGCACCTGTCCTGGGAGTGTTTGATGGGGACAGTGTAGATGGAGCCTTACTCTGTATCTAACCTCGTGCTGTACCTGTCCTGGGAGTGTTCGATGGGTTCAGTGTAGAGGGAGCTTTACTGTGTATCTAACCCCGTGCTGTACCTGCCCTGGGGTGGTTTGATAGGGACAGTGTAGAGGGAGTTTAACTCTATATCTAACACGGTGCTGTAAATGTCCTTGGAGGGTTTGATGGGGACAGTGTAGAGGGAGATTTACTCTGTATCTAACCCTGTGCTGTACCTGTCCTGGGAGTTTTTGATGGAGACAGTGTAGAGGGAGCTTTACTCTGTATCTAACCCCGTGCTGTACCTTTCTCGGGAGCGTTTGATGGGGACGGTGTAGTGGGAGCATTTCTCTGTATCCAACCCCGTGCTGTACCCGTCCTGGGAGTGTTTGATGGGGACAGTGTAGAGGGAGATTTACTCTGTATCTAACCCCGTGCTGTACCTGTCCTGGGAGTGTTTGATGGGGACAGTGTAGAGGGAGCCTTACGCTGTATCTGACCCTGTGCAGTACCTGTCCTGGGAGTGTTTGATGGGGACGGTGTTGAGGGAGCCTTACTCTGTATCTAAACGCGTGCTGTTACTGTCCTGGGAGTGTTTGATAGGGACAGTGTAGAGGGATCTTTACTTTGTATCTAACCCCGTACTGTCCCTGTCCTGGGGCTGTTTGATAGGGACAGTGTAGAGGGAGCTTTACTCTGTATGTAATTCCGTGCTGTACCCTTCCTGGGAATGTTTGATGGGGAGAGTGGAGAGGGAGACTTACTCTCTATCTTAGCTCGTGATGTACCTGTCCTGGGAGTGTTTGATGGGGTCGCTGTAGAGGGAGCTTTACTCTGTAACTAACCCCGTGCCGTACCTGTCTTGGGAGTGTTTGATGGGGACGGTGTAGAGGGAGCCTACTGTGTATCTAATCCCGTGCTGTACCTGTCCTGGGAGTGTTTGATGGGGTCACTGTAGAGGGAGCCCTACTCTGTATCTAACCTCGTGCTGTACCTGTCCTGGGAGTGTTTGATTGGGACAGTGTAGAGAGAGCTTTACTCTGTATCTAACCCCGTGCTGTACCTGTCCTGGGGTTTTTTGATAGGGACAGTGTAGAGGGAGTTTTACTCTGTATCTAGCACCGTGCTGTACCTGTCCTGTGAGTGTTTGATGGGGACAGTGTAGAGGGAGCTTTACTCTGTATCTCACCCCGACCTGTACATGTCCTGAGAATGTTTGATGGAGACAGTGTAGAGGGAGCTTTACTCTGTCTCTAAGCCCGTGCTGTACCTGTCCTGAGAGTGTTTGATGGAGACTGTGTAGAGGGAGCTTTACTCTGCATCTAACGCCGTGTTGTACCTGTCTCGGGAGTTTTTGATGGGGACAGTGTAGAGGGAGCTTTACTCTGTATCTAACCCCGTTCTGTACCTGTCCTGGGGCTGGTTGATGGGGACAGTGTAGAGGGAGCTTTCCTCTGTATCTAACACCGTGCTGTACCTATCCTGGGAGTGTTTGATGGAGACAGTGTAGAGGGAGCTTTACTCTGTTTGATACCCCGTGCTGTACCTGCCTTGGGAGTGTTTGATGGGTAGAGTGGAGGGGAAATTTACTCTGTAAATAACCCTGTGCTGTATCTGTCCTGTGAGTGTTTGATGGGGACAGTGTAGAGGGAGATTTACTCTGTATCTAACCCCGACCTGTACCTGTCCTGAGAGTGTTTGATGGAGACAGTGTAGAGGGAGCTTTACTCTGTCTCTAAGCCCGTGCTGTACCAGTCCTGAGAGTGTTTGTTGGAGACTGTGTAGAGGGAGCTTTACTCTGTATCTAACGCCGTGTTGTACCTGTCTGGGGAGTGTTTGATGGGGACGGTGTAGAGGGAGCCTTAGTCTGTCTCTGACCCTGTGCAGTAACTGTCCTGGGAGTGTTTGATAGGGACAGTGTAGAGGGATCTTTAATTTGTATCTAACCCCATGCTGTACCTGTCCTGCGAGTGTTTGATGGGGTCACTGTAGAGGGAGCATTATTCCGTAACTAACCCCGTGTTGTACCTGTCTCGGCAGTTTTTGATGGGGACGGTGTAGAGGGAGCTTTACTCTGTATCTAACCCCGTGCTGTACCTGTCCTGGGAGTGTTTGATGGGGACAGTGTAGAGGGAGATTTACTCTGTATCTAACCCCGTGCAGCACCTGTCCTGGGAGTGTTTGATGGGGACAGTGTAGATGGAGCCTTACTCTGTATCTAACCTCGTGCTGTACCTGTCCTGGGAGTGTTCGATGGGTTCAGTGTAGAGGGAGCTTTACTGTGTATCTAACCCCGTGCTGTACCTGCCCTGGGGTGGTTTGATAGGGACAGTGTAGAGGGAGCTTAACACTATATCTAACACCGTGCTGTAAATGTCCTTGGAGGGTTTGATGGGGACAGTGTAGAGGGAGCTTTACTCTGTATCCAACCCCGTGCTGTACCCGTCCTGGGAGTGTTTGATGGGGACAGTGTAGAGGGAGATTTACTCTGTATCTAACCCCGTGCTGTACCTGTCCTGGGAGTGTTTGATGGGGACAGTGTAGAGGGAGCCTTACGCTGTATCTGACCCTGGGCAGTACCTGTCCTGGGAGTGTTTGATGGGGACGGTGTTGAGGGAGCCTTACCATGTATCTAAACGCGTGCTGTTAATGTCCTGGGAGTGTTTGATAGGGACAGTGTAGAGGGATCTTTACTTTGTATCTAACCCCGTGCTGTACCTGTCCTGGGTCTGTTTGATAGGGACAGTGTAGAGGGAGCTTTACTCTGTATGTAATTCCGTGCTGTACCTGTCCTGGGAAGGTTTGATGGGGAGAGTGGAGAGGGAGACTTACTCTCTATCTTACCTCGTGATGTACCTGTCCTGGGAGTGTTTGATGGGGTCGCTGTAGAGGGAGGTTTACTCTGTAACTAACCCCGTGCCGTACCTGTCTTGGGAGTGTTTGATGGGGACGGTGTAGAGGGAGCCTACTGTGTATCTAATCCCGTGCTGTACCTGTCCTGGGAGTGTTTGATGGGGTCACTGTAGAGGGAGCCTTACTCTGTATCTAACCTCGTGCTGTACCTGTCCAGGGAGTTTTTGATTGGGACAGTGTAGAGAGAGCTTTACTCTGTATCTAACCCCGTGCTGTACCTGTCCTGGGGTTTTTTGATAGGGACAGTGTAGAGGGAGTTTTACTCTGTATCTAGCACCGTGCTGTACCTGTCCTGTGAGTGTTTGATGGGGACAGTGTAGAGGGAGCTTTACTCTGTATCTCACCCCGACCTGTACCTGTCCTGAGAGTGTTTGATGGAGACAGTGTAGAGGGAGCTTTACTCTGTCTCTAAGCCCGTGCTGTACCTGTCCTGAGAGTGTTTGATGGAGACTGTGTAGAGGGAGCTTTACTCTGCATCTAACGCCGTGTTGTACCTGTCTCGGGAGTTTTTGATGGGGACAGTGTAGAGGGAGCTTTACTCTGTATCTAACCCCGTTCTGTACCTGTCCTGGGGCTGGTTGATGGGGACAGTGTAGAGGTAGCTTTCCTCTGTATCTAACACCGTGCTGTACCTATCCTGGGAGTGTTTGATGGAGACAGTGTAGAGGGAGCTTTACTCTGTTTGATACCCCGTGCTGTACCTGCCTTGGGAGTGTTTGATGGGTAGAGTGGAGGGGAAATTTACTCTGTAAATAACCCTGTGCTGTATCTGTCCTGTGAGTGTTTGATGGGGACAGTGTAGAGGGAGCTTTACTCTGTATCTCACCCCGACCTGTACCTGTCCTGAGAGTGTTTGATGGAGACAGTGTAGAGGGAGCTTTACTCTGTCTCTAAGCCCGTGCTGTACCAGTCCTGAGAGTGTTTGTTGGAGACTGTGTAGAGGGAGCTTTACTCTGTATCTAACGCCGTGTTGTACCTGTCTGGGGAGTGTTTGATGGGGACGGTGTAGAGGGAGCTTTACTCTGTATCTAACGCCGTGTTGTACCTGTCTGGGGAGTGTTTGATGGGGACGGTGTAGAGGGAGCCTTAGTCTGTCTCTGACCCTGTGCAGTAACTGTCCTGGGAGTGTTTGATAGGGACAGTGTAGAGGGATCTTTAATTTGTATCTAACCCCATGCTGTACCTGTCCTGCGAGTGTTTGATGGGGTCACTGTAGAGGGAGCATTATTCCGTAACTAACCCCGTGTTGTACCTGTCTCGGCAGTTTTTGATGGGGACGGTGTAGAGGGAGCTTTACTCTGTATCTAACCCCGTGCTGTACCTGTCCTGGGAGTGTTTGATGGGGACAGTGTAGAGGGAGATTTACTCTGTATCTAACCCCGTGCAGCACCTGTCCTGGGAGTGTTTGATGGGGACAGTGTAGAGGGAGATTTAATCTGTATCTAACCTCGTGCTGTACCTGTCCTGGGAGTGTTCGATGGGTTCAGTGTAGAGGGAGCTTTACTGTGTATCTAACCCCGTGCTGTACCTGCCCTGGGGTGGTTTGATAGGGACAGTGTAGAGGGAGCTTAACACTATATCTAACACCGTGCTGTAAATGTCCTTGGAGGGTTTGATGGGGACAGTGTAGAGGGAGATTTACTCTGTATCTAACCCTGTGCTGTACCTGTCCTGGGAGTGTTTGATGGAGACAGTGTAGAGGGAGCTTTACTCTGCATCTAACCCCGTGCTGTACCTTTCTCGGGAGCGTTTGATGGGGACGGTGTAGTGGGAGCATTACTCTGTATCCAACCCCGTGCTGTACCCGTCCTGGGAGTGTTTGATGGGGACAGTGTAGAGGGAGATTTACTCTGTATCTAACCCCGTGCTGTACCTGTCCTGGGAGTGTTTGATGGGGACAGTGTAGAGGGAGCCTTACGCTGTATCTGACCCTGTGCAGTACCTGTCCTGGGAGTGTTTGATGGGGACGGTGTTGAGGGAGCCTTACCATGTATCTAAACGCGTGCTGTTACTGTCCTGGGAGTGTTTGATAGGGACAGTGTAGAGGGATCTTTACTTTGTATCTAACCCCGTGCTGTACCTGTCTTGGGTCTGTTTGATAGGGACAGAGTAGAGGGAGCTTTACTCTGTATGTAATTCCGTGCTGTACCTGTCCTGGGAAGGTTTGATGGGGAGAGTGGAGAGGGAGACTTACTCTCTATCTTACCTCGTGATGTACCTGTCCTGGGAGTGTTTGATGGGGTCGCTGTAGAGGAAGGTTTACTCTGTAACTAACCCCGTGCCGTACCTGTCTTGGGAGTGTTTGATGGGGACGGTGTAGAGGGAGCCTACTGTGTATCTAATCCCGTGCTGTACCTGTCCTGGGAGTGTTTGATGGGGTCACTGTAGAGGGAGCCTTACTCTGTATCTAACCTCGTGCTGTACCTGTCCAGGGAGTTTTTGATTGGGACAGTGTAGAGAGAGCTTTACTCTGTATCTAACCCCGTGCTGTACCTGTCCTGGGGTTATTTGATAGGGACAGTGTAGAGGGAGTTTTACTCTGTATCTAGCACCGTGCTGTACCTGTCCTGTGAGTGTTTGATGGGGACAGTGTAGAGGGAGCTTTACTCTGTATCTCACCCCGACCTGTACCTGTCCTGAGAGTGTTTGATGGAGACAGTGTAGAGGGAGCTTTACTCTGTCTCTAAGCCCGTGCTGTACCTGTCCTGAGAGTGTTTGATGGAGACTGTGTAGAGGGAGCTTTACTCTGCATCTAACGCCGTGTTGTACCTGTCTGGGGAGTGTTTGATGGGGACGGTGTAGAGGGAGATTTACTCTGTATATAACCCCGTGCTGTACCTGTCCTGCGAGTGTTTGATGGGGACAGTGTAGAGGGAGCCTTATTCTGTATCTTACCTCGTGTTGTACCTGTCCTGGAAGTGGTTGTTGGGGACAGTGTAGAGGGAGCTTTACTCTGTATCTCACCCCGACCTGTACCTGTCCTGAGAGTGTTTGATGGAGACAGTGTAGAGGGAGCTTTACTCTGTCTCTAAGCCCGTGATGTACCCAGTCCTGAGAGTGTTTGATGGAGACTGTGTAGAGGGAGCTTTACTCTGTATCTAACGCCGTGTTGTACCTGTCTCGGGAGTGTTTGATGGGGACGGTGCAGAGGGAGATTTACTCTGTATATAACCCCGTGCTGTACCTGTCCTGCGAGTGTTTGATGGGGACAGTGTAGAGGGAGCCTTATTCTGTATCTTACCTCGTGTTGTACCTGTCCTGGAAGTGTTTGTTGGGAACAGTGTAGAGGGAGCTTTACTCTGTATCTAACCCCGTTCTGTACCTGTCCTGGGGCTGGTTGATGGGGACAGTGTAGAGGGAGCTTTCCTCTGTATCTAACACCGTGCTGTACCTATCCTGGGAGTGTTTGATGGAGACAGTGTAGAGGGAGCTTTACTCTGTTTGATACCCAGCGCTGTACCTGTCTTGGGAGTGTTTGATGGGGAGAGTGGAGGGGAAATTTACTCTGTAAATAACCCTGTGCTGTATCTGTCCTGGGAGTGTTTGATGGGGACATTGTGGAGGGAGCTTTACTCTGTATCTAACCCTGTGCTGTACCTGTCCTGGGGTTTTTTGATTTGGACAGTGTAGAGGGAGTTTTACTCTGTATCTAGCACCGTGCTGTACCTGTCCTGTGAGTGTTTGATGGGGACAGTGTAGAGGGAGCTTTACTATGTATCTGACCCCGTGCTGTACCTGTCCTGGGAGTATTTGATGGGGACAGTGTAGAGAGAGTCTTACTCTGTATCTAACCGCGTGCTGTACCTATCCTGGGAGTATTTGATGGGGACAGTGTAGAGGGAGCCTTAGTCTGCATCTTACCTCGTGCTGTACCTGTCCTGGGAGTGTTTGATGGGGTCACTGTAGAGGGAGCATTATCCTGTATCTAACCCCGTGCTGTACCTTTCTCGGGAGCGTTTGATGGGGACGGTGTAGTGGGAACCTTACTCTGTATACAACCCCGTGCTGTACCCGTCCTGGGAGTGTTTGATGGGGAGGGTGTAGAGGGAGCCTTACTCTGTATCTGACCCTGTGCAATAACTGTCCTGGGAGTGTTTGATAGGGTCAGTGTAGAGGGATCTTTGCTTTGTATCTAACCCCATGCTGTACCTGTCCTGCGAGTGTTTGATGGGGTCACTGTAGAGGGAGCATTATTCTGTAACTAACCCCGTGTTGTACCTGTCTCGGCAGTGTTTGATGGGGACGGTGTAGAGGGAGCTTTACTCTGTATCTAACCCCGTGCTGTACCTGTCCTGGGAGTGTTTGATGGGGACAGTGTAGAGGGAGATGTACTCTGTATCTAACCCCGTGCAGCACCTGTCCTGGGAGTGTTTGATGGGGACAGTGTAGATGGAGCCTTACTCTGTATCTAACCTCGTGCTGTACCTGTCCTGGGAGTGTTCGATGGGGTCAGTGTAGAGGGAGCTTTACTGTGTATCTAACCCCGTGCTGTACCTGCCCTGGGGTGGTTTGATAGGGACAGTGTAGAGGGAGTTTAACTCTATATCTAACACCGTGCTGTAAATGTCCTTGGAGGGTTTGATGGGGACAGTGTAGAGGGAGATTTACTCTGTATCTAACCCTGTGCTGTACCTGTCCTGGGAGTGTTTGATGGAGACAGTGTAGAGGGAACTTTACTCTGTATCTAACCCCGTGCTGTACCTTTCTCGGGAGCGTTTGATGGGGACGGTGTAGTGGGAGCATTACTCTGTATCCAACCCCGTGCTGTACCCGTCCTGGGAGTGTTTGATGGGGACAGTGTAGAGGGAGATTTACTCTGTATCTAACCCCGTGCTGTACCTGTCCTGGGAGTGTTTGATGGGGACAGTGTAGAGGGAGCCTTACGCTGTATCTGACCCTGTGCAGTACCTGTCCTGGGAGTGTTTGATGGGGACGGTGTTGAGGGAGCCTTACTCTGTATCTAAACGCGTGCTGTTACTGTCCTGGGAGTGTTTGATAGGGACAGTGTAGAGGGATCTTTACTTTGTATCTAACCCCGTGCTGTACATGTCCTGGGGCTGTTTGATAGGGACAGTGTAGAGGGAGCTTTACTCTGTATGTAATTCCGTGCTGTACCTGTCCTGGGAATGTTTGATGGGGAGAGTGGAGAGGGAGACTTACTCTTTATCTTAGCTCGTGATGTACCTGTCCTGGGAGTGTTTGATGGGGTCGCTGTAGAGGGAGCTTTACTCTGTAACTAACCCCGTGCCGTACCTGTCTTGGGAGTGTTTGATGGGGACGGTGTAGAGGGAGCCTACTGTGTATCTAATCCCGTGCTGTACCTGTCCTGGGAGTGTTTGATGGGGTCACTGTAGAGGGAGCCTTACTCTGTATCTAACCTCGTTCTGTACCTGTCCTGGGAGTGTTTGATTGGGACAGTGTAGAGAGAGCTTTACTCTGTATCTAACCCCGTGCTGTACCTGTCCTGGGGTTTTTTGATAGGGACAGTGTAGAGGGAGTTTTACTCTGTATCTAGCACCGTGCTGTACCTGTCCTGTGAGTGTTTAATGGGGACAGTGTAGAGGGAGATTTACTCTGTATCTCACCCCGACCTGTACCTGTCCTGAGAGTGTTTGATGGAGACAGTGTAGAGGGAGCTTTACTCTGTCTCTAAGCCCGTGCTGTACCTGTCCTGAGAGTGTTTGATGGAGACTGTGTAGAGGGAGCTTTACTCTGTATATAACCCCGTGCTGTACCTGTCCTGCGAGTGTTTGATGGGGTCAGTGAAGAGGGAGCCTTATTCTGTATCTTACCTCGTGTTGTACCTGTCCTGGAAGTGTTTGTTGGGGAGAGTGTAGAGGGAGCTTTACTCTGTATCTAACCCCGTTCTGTACCTGTCCTGGGAGTGTTTGAAGGGGACTGTGTAGAGGGAGATTTATTCTGTATCTAACCCCGTTCTGTACCTGTCCTGGGGCTGGTTGATGGGGACAGTGTAGAGGGAGCTTTCCTCTGTATCTAACACCGTGCTGTACCTATCCTGGGAGTGTTTGATGGAGAGAGTGTAGAGGAAGCTTTACTCTGTATCTAACCCCGTGCTGTACCTGTCCTGGGGTTTTTTGATAGGTACAGTGTAGAGGGACTTTTACTCTGTATCTAGCACCGTCCTGTACCTGTCCTGTGAGTGTTTGATGGAGACTGTGTAGAGGGAGCTTTACTCTGTATCTAACGCCGTGTTGTACCTGTCTTGGGAGTGTTTGATGGGGACGGTGAAGAGGGAGCCTTACTCTGTATCTGACCCTGTGCAGTAATTGTCCTGGGAGTGTTTGATAGGGACAGTGTAGAGGGATCTTTACTTTCTATCTAACCCCATGCTGTACCTGTCCTGCGAGTGTTTGATGGGGTCACTGTAGATGGAGCATTATTCTGTAACTAACCTCGTGTTCTACCTGTCTCGGCAGTGTTTGATGGGGACGGTGTAGAGTTAGCTTTACTCTGTATCTAACCCCGTGCTGTACCTGTCCTGGGAGTGTTTGATGGGGACAGTGTAGATGGAGATTTACTGTTTATCTAACCCCGTGCACCTGTCCTGGGAGCGTTTGATGGGGACGGTGTAGTGGCAGCATTACTCTGTATCCAACCCCGTGCTGTACCCGTCCTGGGAGTGTTTGATGGGGACAGTGTAGAGGGAGATTTACTCTGTATCTAACCCCGTGCTGTACCTGTCCTGGGAGTGTTTGATGGGGACAGTGTAGAGGGAGCCTTACGCTGTATCTGACCCTGTGCAGTACCTGTCCTGGGAGTGTTTGATGGGGACGGTGTTGAGGGAGCCTTACTCTGTATCTAAACGCTTGCTGTAACTGTCCTGGGAGTGTTTGATAGGGACAGTGTAGAGGGATCTTTAATTTGTATCTAACCCAGTGCTGTACCTGTCCTGGGGCTGTTTGATAGGGACAGTGTAGAGGGAGCTTTACTCTGTATGTAATTCTGTGCTGTACCTGTCCTGGGAATATTTGATGGGGAGAGTGGAGAGGGAGACTTACTCTCCATCTTACCTCGTGATGTACCTGTCCTGGGAGTGTTTGATGGGGTCGCTGTAGAGGGAGCTTTACTCTGTAACTAACCCCGTGCCGTACCTGTCTTGGGAGTGTTTGATGGGGACAGTGTAGAGGGAGCTTTACTCTGTATCTCACCCCGACCTGTACCTGTCCTGGGGTTTTTTGATAGGGACAGTGTAGAGGGAGCTTTACTATGTATCTGCCCCCGTGCTGTACCTGTCCTGGGAGTATTTGATGGGGACAGTGTAGAGAGAGTCTTACTCTGTATCTAACCCCGTGCTGTACCTATCCTGGGAGTATTTGATGGGGACAGTGTAGAGGGAGCCTTAGTCTGCATCTTACCTCGTGCTGTACCTGTCCTGGGAGTGTTTGATGGGGTCACTGTAGAGGGAGCATTATCCTGTATCTAACCCCGTGCTGTACCTTTCTCGGGAGCGTTTGATGGGGACGGTGTAGTGGGAGCCTTACTCTGTATCCAATCCCGTGCTGTACCCGTCCTGGGAGTTTTTGAAGGGGAAGGTGTAGAGGGATCCTTACTCTGTATCTGACCCTGTGCAGTAACTGTCCTGGGAGTGTTTGATAGGGACAGTGTAGAGGGATCTTTACTTTGTATCTAACCCCCTGCTGTACCTGTCCTGCGAGTGTTTGATGGGGTCACTGTAGAGGGAGCATTATTCTGTAACTAACCCCGTGTTGTACCTGTCTCGGGAGTGTATGATGGGGACGGTGTAGAGGGAGCTTTACTCTCTATCTAACCCCGTGCTGCACCTGTCCTGGGAGTGGTTGATTGGGAGATTGTAGATGGAGCCTTACTCTGTATCTAACCTCGTGCTGTACCTGTCCTGGGAGTGTTCGATGGGGTTAGTGTAGAGGGAGCTTTACTGTGTATCTAACCCCGTGCTGTACCTGACCTGGGGTGGTTTGATAGGGACAGTGTAGAGGGAGTTTAACTCTATATCTAACACCGTGCTGTAAATCTCCTTGGAGGGTTTGATGGGGACATTGTAGAGGGAGATTTATTCTGTATCTAACCCCGTGCTGTACATGTCCTGGGAGTGTTTGATGGAGACAGTGTAGAGGGAGATTTACTCTGTATGTAACCCCGTGCTGTACCTCTCCTGGGAGTGTTTGATGGAGACAGTGTAGAGGGAGCTTTACTCTGTATCTAACCCCGTGCTGTACCCGTCCTGGGAGTGTTTGATGGGGACAGTGTAGAGGGAGATTTACTCTGTATCTAAACGCGTGCTGTAACTGTCCTGGGAGTGTTTGATAGGGACAGTGTAGAGGGATCTTTACTTTGTATCTAACCCCGTGCTGTACCTGTCCTGGGGCTGTTTGATAGCGACAGTGTAGAGGGAGCTTTACTCTGTATGTAATTCCGTGCTGTACCTGTCCTGGGAATGTTTGATGGGGAGAGTGGAGAGGGAGACTTACTCTCCATCTTACCTCGTGATGTACCTGTCCTGGGAGTGTTTGTTTGGGTCGCTGTAGAGGGAGCTTTACGCTGTAACTAACCCCGTGCTGTACCTGTCTTGGGAGTGTTTGATGGGGACGGTGTAGAGGGAGCCTACTGTGTATCTAATCCCATGCTGTACCTGTCCTGGGAGTGTTCGATGTGAACGGTGTAGAGGGAGCCTTTCTCTGTATCTAACCACGTGCTATACCTGTCCAGGGAGTGTTTGATTGGGGCAGTGCAGAGGGAGCTTTACTCTGTCTCTAAGCCCGTGCTGTACCTGTCCTGAGAGTGTTTGATGGAGACTGTGTAGAGGGAGCTTTACTCTGTATCTAACGCCGTGTTGTACCTGTCTCAGGAGTGTTTGATGGGGACGGTGTAGAGGGAGATTTACTCTGTATCTAACCCCGTGCTGTACCTGTCCTGGGAGTGTTTGATAGGGACAGTGTAGAGGGATCTTTACTTTGTATCTAACCCCGTGATGTACCTGACCTGGGGCTGTTTGATAGGGACAGTGTAGAGGGAGCTGTACTCTGTATGTAATTCCGTGCTGTACCTGTCCTGGGAATGTTTGATGGGGAGAGTGGAGAGGGAGACTTACTCTCTATCTTACCTCGTGATGTACCTGTCCTGGGAGTGTTTGATGGGGTCGCTGTAGAGGGAGCTTTACTCTGTAACTAACCCCGTGCTGTACCTGTCTTGGGAGTGTTCGATGTGGACGGTGTAGAGGGAGCCTTTCTCTGTATCTAACCTCGTGCTATACCTGTCCAGGGAGTGTTTGATTGGGGCAGTGCAGAGGGAGCTTTACTCTGTCTCTAAGCCCGTGCTGTACCTGTCCTGAGAGTGTTTGATGGAGACTGTGTAGAGGGAGCTTTACTCTGTATCTAACGCCGTGTTGTACCTGTCTCAGGAGTGTTTGATGGGGACGGTGTAGAGGGAGATTTACTCTGTATATAACCCCGTGCTGTACCTGTCCTGCGAGTGTTTGATGGGGACAGTGTAGAGGGAGCCTTATTCTGTATCTTACCTCGTGTTGTACCTGTCCTGGCAGTGTTTGTTGGGGACAGTGTAGAGGGAGCTTTACTCTGTATCTAACCCCGTTCTGTACCTGTCCTGGGGCTGGTTGATGGGGACAGTGTAGAGGGAGCTTTCCTCTGTATCTAACACCGTGCTGTACCTATCCTGGGAGTGTTTGATGGAGACAGTGTAGAGGGAGCTTTACTCTGTTTGATACCCAGCGCTGTACCTGTCTTGGGAGTGTTTGATGGGGAGAGTGGAGGGGAAATTTACTCTGTAAATAACCCTGTGCTGTATCTGTCCTGGGAGTGTTTGATGGGGACATTGTGGAGGGAGCTTTACTCTGTATCTAACCCCGTGCTGTACCGGTCCTGTGGTTTTTTGATTTGGACAGTGTAGAGGGAGTTTTACTCTGTATCTAACCGCGTGCTGTACCTGTCCTGTGAGTGTTTGATGGGGACAGTGTAGAGGGAGCTTTACTATGTATCTGACCCCGTGCTGTACCTGTCCTGGGAATATTTGATGGGGACAGTGTAGAGAGAGTCTTACTCTGTATCTAACCGCGTGCTGTACCTATCCTGGGAGTATTTGATGGGGACAGTGTAGAGGGAGCCTTAGTCTGCATCTTACCTCGTGCTGTACCTGTCCTGGGAGTGTTTGATGGGGTCACTGTAGAGGGAGCATTATCCTGTATCTAACCCCGTGCTGTACCTTTCTCGGGAGCGTTTGATGGGGACGGTGTAGTGGGAACCTTACTCTGTATACAACCCCGTGCTGTACCCGTCCTGGGAGTGTTTGATGGGGAGGGTGTAGAGGGAGCCTTACTCTGTATCTGACCCTGTGCAATAACTGTCCTGGGAGTGTTTGATAGGGTCAGTGTAGAGGGATCTTTGCTTTGTATCTAACCCCATGCTGTACCTGTCCTGCGAGTGTTTGATGGGGTCACTGTAGAGGGAGCATTATTCTGTAACTAACCCCGTGTTGTACCTGTCTCGGCAGTGTTTGATGGGGACGGTGTAGAGGGAGCTTTACTCTGTATCTAACCCCGTGCTGTACCTGTCCTGGGAGTGTTTGATGGGGACAGTGTAGAGGGAGATTTACTCTGTATCTAACCCCGTGCAGCACCTGTCCTGGGAGTGTTTGATGGGGACAGTGTAGATGGAGCCTTACTCTGTATCTAACCTCGTGCTGTACCTGTCCTGGGAGTGTTCGATGGGGTCAGTGTAGAGGGAGCTTTACTGTGTATCTAACCCCGTGCTGTACCTGCCCTGGGGTGGTTTGATAGGGACAGTGTAGAGGGAGTTTAACTCTATATCTAACACCGTGCTGTAAATGTCCTTGGAGGGTTTGATGGGGACAGTGTAGAGGGAGATTTACTCTGTATCTAACCCTGTGCTGTACCTGTCCTGGGAGTGTTTGGTGGAGACAGTGTAGAGGGAACTTTACTCTGTATCTAACCCCGTGCTGTACCTTTCTCGGGAGCGTTTGATGGGGACGGTGTTTTGGGAGCATTACTCTGTATCCAACCCCGTGCTGTACCCGTCCTGGGAGTGTTTGATGGGGACAGTGTAGAGGGAGATTTACTCTGTATCTAACCCCGTGCTGTACCTGTCCTGGGTGTGTTTGATGGGGACAGTGTAGAGGGAGCCTTACGCTGTATCTGACCCTGTGCAGTACCTGTCCTGGGAGTGTTTGATGGGGACGGTGTTGAGGGAGCCTTACTCTGTATCTAAACGCGTGCTGTTACTGTCCTGGGAGTGTTTGATAGGGACAGTGTAGAGGGATCTTTACTTTGTATCTAACCCCGTGCTGTACCTGTCCTGGGGCTGTTTGATAGGGACAGTGTAGAGGGAGCTTTACTCTGTATGTAATTCCGTGCTGTACCTGTCCTGGGAATGTTTGATGGGGAGAGTGGAGAGGGAGACTTACTCTTTATCTTAGCTCGTGATGTACCTGTCCTGGGAGTGTTTGATGGGGTCGCTGTAGAGGGAGCTTTACTCTGTAACTAACCCCGTGCCGTACCTGTCTTGGGAGTGTTTGATGGGGACGGTGTAGAGGGAGCCTACTGTGTATCTAATCCCGTGCTGTACCTGTCCTGGGAGTGTTTGATGGGGTCACTGTAGAGGGAGCCTTACTCTGTATCTAACCTCGTTCTGTACCTGTCCTGGGAGTGTTTGATTGGGACAGTGTAGAGAGAGCTTTACTCTGTATCTAACCCCGTGCTGTACCTGTCCTGGGGTTTTTTGATAGGGACAGTGTAGAGGGAGTTTTACTCTGTATCTAGCACTGTGCTGTACCTGTCCTGTGAGTGTTTGATGGGGACAGTGTAGAGGGAGATTTACTCTGTATCTCACCCCGACCTGTACCTGTCCTGAGAGTGTTTGATGGAGACAGTGTAGAGGGAGCTTTACTCTGTATATAACCCCGTGCTGTACCTGTCCTGCGAGTGTTTGATGGGGTCAGTGAAGAGGGAGCCTTATTCTGTATCTTACCTCGTGTTGTACCTGTCCTGGAAGTGTTTGTTGGGGAGAGTGTAGAGGGAGCTTTACTCTGTATCTAACCCCGTTCTGTACCTGTCCTGGGGCTGGTTGATGGGGACAGTGTAGAGGGAGCTTTCCTCTGTATCTAACACCGTGCTGTACCTATCCTGGGAGTGTTTGATGGAGAGAGTGTAGAGGAAGCTTTACTCTGTATCTAACCCCGTGCTGTACCTGTCCTGGGGTTTTTTGATAGGTACAGTGTAGAGGGACTTTTACTCTGTATCTAGCACCGTGCTGTACCTGTCCTGTGTGTGTTTGATGGGGACAGTGTAGAGGGAGCTTTACTCTGTCTCTAAGCCCGTGCTGTACCAGTCCTGAGAGTGTTTGATGGAGACTGTGTAGAGGGAGCTTTACTCTGTATCTAACGCCGTGTTGTACCTGTCTTGGGAGTGTTTGATGGGGACGGTGAAGAGGGAGCCTTACTCTGTATCTGACCCTGTGCAGTAATTGTCCTGGGAGTGTTTGATAGGGACAGTGTAGAGGGATCTTTACTTTCTATCTAACCCCATGCTGTACCTGTCCTGCGAGTGTTTGATGGGGTCACTGTAGATGGAGCATTATTCTGTAACTAACCTCGTGTTCTACCTGTCTCGGCAGTGTTTGATGGGGACGGTGTAGAGTTAGCTTTACTCTGTATCTAACCCCGTGCTGTACCTGTCCTGGGAGTGTTTGATGGGGACAGTGTAGATGGAGATTTACTGTGTATCTAACCCCGTGCACCTGTCCTGGGAGCGTTTGATGGGGACGGTGTAGTGGCAGCATTACTCTGTATCCAACCCCGTGCTGTACCCGTCCTGGGAGTATTTGATGGGGACAGTGTAGAGAGAGTCTTACTCTGTATCTAACCCCGTGCTGTACCAATCCTGGGAGTATTTGATGGGGACAGTGTAGAGGGAGCCTTAGTCTGCATCTTACCTCGTGCTGTACCTGTCCTGGGAGTGTTTGATGGGGTCACTGTAGTGGGAGCATTATCCTGTATCTAACCCCGTGCTGTACCTTTCTCGGGAGCGTTTGATGGGGACGGTGTAGTGGGAGCCTTACTCTGTATCCAACCCCGTGCTGTACCCGTCCTGGGAGTGTTTGATGTGGACGGTGTAGAGGGAGCCTTACTCTGTATCTGACCCTGTGCAGTAAGTGTCCTGGGAGTGTTTGATAGGGACAGTGTAGAGGGATCTTTACTTTGTATCTAACCCCATGATGTACCTGTCCTGCGAGTGTTTGATGGGGTCACTTTTGAGGGAGTATTATTCTGTAACTAACCCCGTGTTGTACCTGTCTCGGGAGTGTATGATGGGGACGGTGTAGAGGGAGCTTTACTCTGTATCTAACCCCGTGCTGTACCTGTCCTGGGAGTGTTTGATGGGGACAGTGTAGATGGAGATTTACTGTGTATCTAACCCCGTGCACCTGTCCTGGGAGCATTTGATGGGGACGGTGTAGTGGCAGCATTACTCTGTATCCAACCCCGTGCTGTACCCGTCCTGGGAGTGTTTGATGGGGACAGTGTAGAGGGAGATTTACTCTGTATCTAACCCCGTGCTGTACCTGTCCTGGGAGTGTTTGATGGGAACAGTGTAGAGGGAGCCTTACGCTGTATCTGACCCTGTGCAGTACCTGTCCTGGGAGTGTTTGATGGGGACGGTGTTGAGGGAGCCTTACTCTGTATCTAAACGCGTGCTGTAACTGTCCTGGGAGTGTTTGATAGGGACAGTGTAGAGGGATCTTTACTTTGTATCTAACCCAGTGCTGTACCTGTCCTGGGGCTGTTTGATAGGGACAGTGTAGAGGGAGCTTTACTCTGTATGTAATTCTGTGCTGTACCTGTCCTGGGAATATTTGATGGGGAGAGTGGAGAGGGAGACTTACTCTCCATCTTACCTCGTGATGTACCTGTCCTGGGAGTGTTTGATGGGGTCGCTGTAGAGGGAGCTTTACTCTGTAACTAACCCCGTGCCGTACCTGTCTTGGGAGTGTTTGATGGGGAAGGTGCAGAGGGAGCCTACTGTGTATCTAATCCCGTGCTGTACCTGTCCTGGGGTTTTTTGATAGGGATAGTGTCGAGGGAGTTTTACTCTGTCTCTAGCACCGTGCTGTACCTGTCCTGTGAGTTTTTGATGGGGACAGTGTAGAGGGAGCTTTACTATGTATCTGCCCCCGTGCTGTACCTGTCCTGGGAGTATTTGATGGGGACAGTGTAGAGAGAGTCTTACTCTGTATCTAACCCCGTGCTGTACCTATCCTGGGAGTATTTGATGGGGACAGTGTAGAGGGAGCCTTTTTCTGCATCTTACCTCGTGCTGTACCTGTCCTGGGAGTGTTTGATGGGGTCACTGTATAGGGAGCATTATCCTGTATCTAACCCCGTGCTGTACCTTTCTCGGGAGCGTTTGATGCGGACGGTGTAGTGGGAGCCTTACTCTGTGTCCAACCCCGGGCTGTACTCGTCCTGGGTGTGTTTGATGGGGACGGTGTAGAGGGAGCCTTACTCTGTATCTGACCCTGAGCAGTAACTGTCCTGGGAGTGTTTGATAGGGACAGTTTAGAGGGATCTTTACTTTGTATCTAAAGCCCTGCTGTACCTGTCCTGCGAGTGTTTGATGGGGTCACTGTAGAGGGAGCCTTACTCTGTATCTAACCTCGTGCTGTACCTGTCCAGGGAGTTTTTGATTGGGACAGTGTAGAGAGAGCTTTACTCTGTATCTAACCCCGTGCTTTACCTGTCCTGGGAGTGTTTGATGGGGACAGTGTAGAGGGAGATTTACTCTGTATCTAACCCCGAGCAGCACCTGTCCTGGGAGTGTTGGATAGGGACAGTGTAGATGGAGCCTTACTCTGTATCTAACCTCGTGCTGTACCTGTCCTGGGAGTGTTCGAAGGGGTCAGTGTAGAGGGAGCGTTACTGTGTATCTAACCCCGTGCTGTACCCGTCCTGGGGTGGTTTGATACGGACAGTGTAGAGGGAGTTTAACTCTATATCTAACACCGTGCTGTATATGTCCTTGGAGGGTTTGATGGGGACAGTGTAGAGGGAGATTTACTCTGTATCTAACCCCGTGCTGTACCTGTCCTGGGAGTGTTTGATGGAGACAGTGTAGAGGGAGATTTACGCTGTATCTAACCCTGTGCTGTACCTGTCCTGGGAGTGTTTGATGGAGACAGAGTAGAGGGAGCTTTACTCTGTATCTAACCCCGTGCTGTACCTTTCTCGGTAGCGTTTGATGGGGACGGTGTAGTGGGAACATTACTCTGTATCCAACCCCGTGCTGTACCCGTCCTGGGAGTGTTTGATGGGGACAGTGTAGAGGGAGATTTACTCTGTATCTAAAAGCGTGCTGTAACTGTCCTGGGAGTGTTTGATAGGGACAGTGTAGAGGTATCTTTACTTTCTATCTAACCCCGTGCTGTACCTGTCCTGGGGCTGTTTGATAGGGACAGTGTAGAGGGAGCTTTACTCTGTATGTAATTCCGTGCTGTACCTGTCCTGGGAATGTTTGATGTGGAGAGTGGAGAGGGAGACTTACTCTCTATCTTACCTGGTGATGTACCTGTCCTGGGAGTGTTTGATGGGGACGCTGTAGAGGGAGCTTTACTCTGTAACTAACCCCGTGCCGTACCTGTCTTGGGAGTGTTTGATGGGGACGGTGTAGAGGGAGCCTACTGTGTATCTAATCCCGTGCTGTACCTGTCCTGGGAGTGTTTGATGGGGTCACTGTAGAGGGAGCTTTACTCTGTAACTAACCCCGTGCTGTACCTGTCTTGGGAGTGTTTGATGGGGACGGTGTAGAGGGAGCCTACTCTGTATCTAATCCCGCGCTGTACCTGTCCTGGGAGTGTTCGATGTGGACGGTGTAGAGGGAGCCTTACTCTGTATCTAACCTCGTGCTGTACCTGTCCAGGGAGTGTTTGATTGGGACATTGTAGAGGGAGCTTTACTCTGTTTGTTACCCCGTGCTGTACCTGTCTTGGGAGTGTTTGATGGGGAGAGTGGAGGGGAAATTTACTCTGTAAATAATCCTGTGCTCTATCTGTCCTGGGAGTGTTTGATGGGGACATTGTAGAGGGAGCTTTACTCTGTATCTAACCCCGTGCTGTACCGGTCCTGAGGTTTTTTGATAGGGACAGTGTAGAGGGAGTTTTACTCTGTATCTAGCACCGTGCTGTACCTGTCCTGTGAGTGTTTAATGGGGACAGTGTAGAGGGAGCTTTACTATGTATCTGACCCCGTGCTGTACCTCCCCTGGGAGTATTTGATGGGGACAGTGTCGAGAGAGTCTTACTCTGTATCTAACCCCGTGCTGTACCTATCCTGGGAGTATTTGATGGGGACAGTGTAGAGGGAGCCTTAGTCTGCATCTTACCTCGTGCTGTACCTGTCCTGGGAGTTTTTGATGGGGTCACTGTAGAGGGAGCATTATCCTGTATCTAACCCCGTGCTGTACCTTTCTCGGGAGCGTTTGATGGGGACGGTGTAGTGGGAGCCTTACTATGTATCCAACCCCGTGCTGTACCCGTCCTGGGAGTGTTTGATGGGGACGGTGTAGAGGGAGCCTTACTCTGTATCTGACCCTGTGCAGTAAGTGTCCTGGGAGTGTTTGATAGGGACAGTGTAGAGGGATCTTTACTTTGTATCTAACCCCATGATGTACCTGTCCTGCGAGTGTTTGATGGGGTCACTGTAGAGGGAGCATTATTCTGTAACTAACCCCGTGTTGTACCTGTCTCGGGAGTGTATGATGGGGACGGTGTAGAGGGAGCTTTACTCTGTATAAAACCCCGTGCTGCACCTGTCCTGGGAGTGTTCAATGTGGACGGTGTAGAGGGAGCATTATTCTGTAACTAACCCCGTGTTGTACCTGTCTCGGGAGTGTATAATGGGGACGGTGTAGAGGGAGCCTACTCTGTATCTAATCCCGTGCTGTACCTGTCCTGGGAGTGTTCAATGTGGACGGTGTAGAGGGAGCCTTACTCTGTATCTAACCTCGTGCTGTACCTGTCCAGGGAGTGTTTGATTGGGACAGTGTAGAGGGAGCTTTACTCTGTTTGTTACCCCGTGCTGTACCTGTCTTGAGAGTGTTTGATGGGGAGAGTGGAGGGGAAATTTACTCTGTAAATAACCCTGTGCTGTATCTGTCCTGGGAGTGTTTGATGGGGACATTGTGGAGGGAGATTTACTCTGTATCTAACCCCGTGATGTACCTGTCCTGGGGTTTTTTGATAGGGACAGTGTAGAGGGAGTTTTACTCTGTATCTAGCACCGTGCTGTACCTGTCCTGTGAGTGTTTGATGGGGACAGTGTAGAGGGAGCTTTACTATGTATCTGACCCCGTGCTGTACCTGTCCTGGGAGTATTTGATGGGGACAGTGTAGAGAGAGTCTTACTCTGTATCTAACCCCGTGCTGTACCTATCCTGGGAGTATTTGATGGGGACAGTGTAGAGGGAGCCTTAGTCTGCATCTTACCTCGTGCTGTACCTGTCCTGGGAGTGTTTGATGGGGTCACTGTAGTGGGAGCATTATCCTGTATCTAACCCCGTGCTGTACCTTTCTCGGGAGCGTTTGATGGGGACGGTGTAGTGGGAGCCTTACTCTGTATCCAACCCCGTGCTGTACCCGTCCTGGGAGTGTTTGATGGGGACGGTGTAGAGGGAGCCTTACTCTGTATCTGACCCTGTGCAGTAAGTGTCCTGGGAGTGTTTGATAGGGACAGTGTAGAGGGATCTTTACTTTGTATCTAACCCCATGATGTACCTGTCCTGCGAGTGTTTGATGGGGTCACTTTTGAGGGAGTATTATTCTGTAACTAACCCCGTGTTGTACCTGTCTCGGGAGTGTATGATGGGGACGGTGTAGAGGGAGCTTTACTCTGTATCTAACCCCGTGCTGTATCTGTCCTGGGAGTGTTTGATGGGGACAGTGTAGAGGGAGATTTACTCTGTATCTAACCCCGTGCAGCACCTGTCCTGGGAGTGTTTGATGGGGAGAATGTAGATGGAGACTTACTCTGTATCTAACCTCGTGCTGTACCTGTACTGGGAGTGTTCGATGGGGTCAGTGTAGAGGGAGCTTTACTGTGTATCTAACCCCGTGCTGTACCCGTCCTGGGGTGGTTTGATATGGACAGTGTAGAGGAGTTTAACTCTATATCTAACACCGTGCTGTATATGTCCTTGGAGGGTTTGATAGGGACAGTATAGAGGGATATTTACTCTCTAACTAACCCCGTGCTGTACCTGTCCTGGGAGTGTTTGATGGAGACAGTGTAGAGGGAGATTTACTCTGTATCTAACCCTGTGCTGTACCTGTCTGGGAGTGTTTGATGGAGACAGTGTAGAGGGAGCTTTACTCTGTATCTAACCCCGTGCTGTACCTTTCTCGGGAGCGTTTGTTGGGGACGGTGTAGTGTGAGCATCACTCTTTATCCAACCCCGTGCTGTACCCCTCCTGGGAGTGTTTGATGGGGACAGTGTAGAGGGAGATTTACTCTGTATCTAAACGCGTGCTGTAACTGTCCTGTGAGTGTTTGATAGGGACAGTGTAGAGGGATCTTTACTTTGTATCTAACCCCGTGCTGTACCTGTCCTGGGGCTGTTTGATAGGGACAGTGTAGAGGGAGCTTTACTCTGTATGTAATTCCGTGCTGTACCTGTCCTGGGAATGTTTGATGGGGAGAGTGGAGAGGGAGACTTACTCTCTATCTTACCTCGTGATGTACCTGTCCTGGGAGTGTTTGATGGGGTCGCTGTAGAGGTAGCTTTTCTCTGTAACTAACACCGTGCCGTACCTGTCTTGGGAGTGTTTGATGGGGACGGTGTAGAGGGAGCCTACTGTGTATCTAATCCCGTGCTGTACCTGTCCTGGGAGTGTTTGATGGGGTCACTGTAGAGGAAGCTTTACTCTGTAACTAACCCCGTGCTGTACCTGTCTTGGGAGTGTTTGATGGGGACGGTGTAGAGTGAGCCTACTCTGTATCTAATCCCGTGCTGTACCTGTCCTGGGAGTGTTCGATGTGGACGGTGTAGAGGGAGACTTACTCTGTATCTAACCTCGTGCTGTACCTGTCCAGGGAGTGTTTGATTGGGACAGTGTAGAGGGAGCTTTACTCTGTATCTAACCCCGTGCTGTACCTGTCCTGGGGTTTTTTGATAGGGACAGTGTATAGGCAGTTTTACTCTGTATCTAGCACCGTGCTGTACCTGTCCTGTGAGTGTTTGATGGGGACAGTGTAGAGGGAGCTTTACTCTGTCTCTAAGCCCGTGCTGTACCAGTCCTGAGAGTGTTTGATGGAGACTGTGTAGAGGGAGCTTTACTCTGTATCTAACGCCGTGTTGTACCTGTCTCGGGAGTGTTTGATGGGGACGGTGTGGAGGGAGATTTACTCTGTATATAACCCCGTGCTGTACCTGACCTGCGAGTGTTTGATGGGGACAGTGTAGAGGGAGCTTTACTCTGTATCTAATCACGTTCTGTACCTGTCCTGGGGCTGGTTGATGGGGACAGTGTAGAGGGAGCTTTCCTCTGTATCTAACACCGTGCTGTACCTATCCTGGGAGTGTTTGATGGAGACAGTGTAGAGGGAGCTTTACTCTGTTTATTACCCCGTGCTGTACCTGTCTAGGGAGTGTTTGATGGGGAGAGTGGAGGGGAAATTTACTCTGTAAATAACCCTGTGCTGTATCTGTCCTGGGAGTGTTTGATGGGGACATTGTGGAGGGACCTTTACTCTGTATCTAACCCCGTGCTGTACCTGTCCTGGGGTTTTTTGATTTGGACAGTGTAGAGGGAGTTTTACTCTGTATCTAACCCCGTGCTGTACCTGTCCTGTGAGTGTTTGATGGGGACAGTGTAGACGGAGCTTTACTCTGTATCTGACCCCGTGCGCTACCTGTCCTGGGAGTATTTGATGGGGACAGTGTAGGGAGAGTCTTACTCTGTATCTAACCCCGTGCTGTACCTATCCTGGGAGTATTTGATGGGGACAGTGTAGAGGGAGCCTTACTCTGCATCTTACCTCGTGCTGTACCTGTCCTGGGAGTGTTTGATGGGGTCACTGTAGAGGGAGCATTATTCTGTAACTAACCCCGTGTTTTACCTGTCTCGGGAGTGTTTGATGGGGACGGTGTAGAGGGAGCTTTACTCTGTATCTAACCCCATGCTGTACCCGTCCTGGGGGTGTTTGATGGGGACAGTGTAGAGGGAGATTAACTCTGTATCTAACCTCGTGCTGTACCTGTCCTGGGAGTGTTCGATGGGGTCAGTGTAGAGGGAGCTTTACTGTGTATCTAACCCCGTGCTGTACCTGTCCTGGGGTGGTTTGATAGGGACAGTGTAGAGGGAGTTTAACTCTATATCTAACACCGTGCTGTAACTGTCCTGGGAGGGTTTGATGGGGACAGTTTAGCGGGAGATTTAGTCTGTATCTAACCCGGTGCTGTAGCTGTCCTGGGAGTGTTTGATGGAGACAGTGTAGAGGGAGATTTACTCTGTATCTAACCCTGTGCTGTACCTGTCCTGGGAGTGTTTGATGGAGCCATTGTAGTGGGAGCTTTACTCTGTATCCAACCCCGTGCTGTACCTTTCTCGGGAGCGTTTGATGGGGACGGTGTAGTGGGAGCCTTACTCTGTATCCAACCCCGTGCTGTACCCGTCCTGGGAGTGATTGATGGGGACAGTGTAGAGGGAGCCTTACGCTGTATCTGACCCTGTGCAGTACCTGTCCTGGGAGTGTTTGATGGGGACGGTGTTGAGGGAGCCTTACTCTGTATCTAAACGCGTGCTGTAACTGTCCTGGGAGTGTTTGATAGGGACAGCGTAGAGGGATCTTTACTTTGTATCTAACCCCGTGATGTACCTGTCCTGGTGCTGTTTGATAGGGACAGTGTAGAGGGAGCTTTACTCTGTATGTAATTCCGTGCTGTACCTGTCCTGGGAATGTTTGATGGGGATAGTGGAGAGGGAGACTTACTCTGTATCTAACCCGGTGCTGTACCTGTCCTGGGAGTATTTGATGGGGACATTGTGGAGGGAGATTTACTCTGTATCTAACCCCGTGCTGTACCTGTCCTGGGAGTGTTTGATGGGGTCACTGTAGAGGGAGATTTACTCTGTAACTAACCCCGTGCTCTACCTGTCTTGGGAGTGTTTGATGGGGACGGTGTAGAGGGAGCCTACTCTGTATCTAATCCCGTGCTGTACCTGTCCTGGGAGTGTTCGATGTGGACGGTGTAGAGGGAGCCTTACTCTGTATCTAACCCGTGCTGTACCTGTCCTGGGGTTTTTTGATATGGACAGTGCAGCGGGAGTTTTACTCTGTATCTAGCACCATGCTGTACCTGTCCTGGGAGTGTTTGATGGAGATTGTGTAGAGGGAGCTTTACTCTGTATCTAACACCGTGTTGTACCTGTCTCGGGAGTGTTTGATGGGGACGGTGTGGAGGGAGATTTACTCTGTTTATAACCCCGTTCTGTACCTGTCCTGGGGCTGGTTGATGGGGACAGTGTAGAGGGAGATTTCCTCTGTATCAAACACCGTGCTGTACCTATCCTGGGAGTGTTTGATGGAGACAGTGTAGAGGGAGCTTTACTCTGTTTGTTACCCCGTGCTGTACCTGTATTGGGAGTGTTTGATGGGGAGAGTGGAGGGGGAGATTTACTCTGTAAATACCCCTGTGCTGTATCTGTCCTGGGAGTGTTTGATGGGGACATTGTGGAGGGAGCTTTACTCTGTATTTAACCCCGTGCTGTACCAGTCCTGGGACTGTTTGATGGGGACCGTGTAGAGGGAGATTTACTCTGTGTCTAACCCCGTGCTGTACCTGTTCTGGGAGTGTTTGATGGGGACATTGTGGAGGGAGCTTTACTCTGTATTTAACCCCGTGCTGTACCAGTCCTGGGACTGTTTGATGGGGACCGTGTAGAGGGAGATTTACTCTGTGTCTAACCCCGTGCTGTACCTGTCCTGGGAGTGTTTAATGGGGACGGTGTAGAGGGAGATTTACTCTGTATCTAACCCCGTGCTGTACCTGTCCTGGGAGTGTTTGATGGGGACAGTGTAGAGGGAGATTTACTCTGTATCTAGCACCGGGCTGTACCTGTCTTGGGAGTGTTTGATGGGGATAGTGTAGAGGGAGATTTACTCTGTATCGAACCCCGTGCTGTACCTGTCCTGGGAGTGTTTGGATGGTGCCTAACCTGGAAATTGGGTGGGATTTCTCTCTTTCCCATCAGCCCCCGAGGGCTAAATTTTGGGCAGGCGGTGATGGACGAGTGAAATCTTGATTTTCACTCACAAACTCTCTGTGCTCCACCTCTCCGCACGCGCCCCCCCCCCCCCCCCCCCCCCCCACCCCCCCACGCCGCACCAACTCTCCGGGATTCTGGGACCGAGGCAGCCGGGCAGGCACTTGGACTACCCATTGGCGACTGTGCATCCCTGCGCCGAGGAGCCTGGGCTGACGCTGTGTGCAGCACTCCACAGCACTGGATCTGCAAACGGAGGTAGTAGCCGGTCAGTGCTGAGGGAGAGCTGCACTGCCGGAGGGTCAGTACTGAGGGAGCGCCGCACTGTCTGAGGGTCAGCACTGAGGGAGCGCCGCACTGTCGGAGGGTCAGTACTGAGGGAGCGCCCCACTGTCTGAGGGTCAGTACTGAGGGAGCGCTGCACTGTCGGATGGTCAGTGCTGAGTGAGCGCCGCACTGTCGGATGGTCAGTGCTGAGGGAGCACCGCACTGTCGGAGGGTCAGTCCTGAGGGAGCGCCGCTCTGTCTGAGGGTCAGTACTGAGGGAGCGCCGCACTGTCAGAGGGTCAGTACTGAGGGAGCGCCGCACTGTCTGAGGGCCAGTACTGAGGGAGCACCGCACTGTCAGAGGGTCAGTACTGAGGGAGCACCGCACTGTCTGAGGGCCAGTACTGAAGGAGCGCTGCACTGCTGAAGGTTAGTATTGAGGGAGCGCCGCTCTGTCTGAGGGTCAGTACTGAGGGAGCGCCGCTCTGTCAGAGGCTCAGTACTGAAGGAGCGCCGCACTGTCTGAGGGCCACTACTGAGGGAGCGCTGCACTGCTGAAGGTCATTACTGTGGGAGCGCCGCTCTGTCGGATGGTCAGTACTGAGGGAGTGCCGCACTGTTGGATGGTCAGTACTGAGGGAGCGCCGCAATGTCAGAGGGTCAGTGCTGAGGGAGCGCCGCACTGCTGAAGGTCAGTACTGAGGGAGCGCCGCTCTGTCTGAGGGTCAGTACTGAGGGAGCATCGCACTGTCGGATGATCAGTACTGAGGGAGCGCTGCACTGGCGAAGGTCAGTGCTGAGGGAGCGCCGCACTGACGGTGTATCAGTGCTGAGGGAGCGCCGCACTGACGGTGTTTCAGTGCTGAGGGAGCGCTGCACTGACGGTGTATCAGTACTGAGGGAGCGCTGCACTGACGGTGTATCAGTACTGAGGGAGCGCTGCACTGACGGTGTATCAGTACTGAGGGAGCACCGCACTGACGGTGTATCAGTACTAAGGGAGCGCCGCACTGACGGTGTATCAGTGCTGAGGGAGCGCTGCACTGGTGAAGGTCAGTGCTGAGGGAACGCTGCACTGGCGAAGGTCAGTGCTGAGGGAGCGCTGCACTGGCGAAGCTCAGCGCTGATGGAGCAGCGAACTGTCGGAGGGTGATCACTGAGGTAGTGCCGCACACTTGGAGTATCAGTATTGAGGGAGTGCTGCACTGTCGGAGGGTCAGTACTGAGAGAGTGCCACAGTGTCAGAGCATCAGTACTGAGGCAGTGCCGCACCTTCGGAGTATCAGTATTGAGGGAGTGCTGCACTGTCAGAGATACATGCTGCCTCTGGGTGGAGATAGCAGCCACCAGTTACAGCGCTGGTAAATGGGAGAAGATGCTATCGTGGTGGCTTTGTGACTGTCGATGTCCAGTCTGCCTGCAAGAAGGTGATTTAAAAACAAAAAACTGCGGAAAAAAAAGCAGAATTACCTGGAAAATCTCAGCAGGTCTGGCAGCATCGGCAGAGAAGAATAGAGTTGTCGTTTCGAGTCCCCAAGACCCTTCAACAGAACTAAGTAAAAATAGGAGAGTGGTGAAATATAAGCTGGTTTAAGTTGGGGAGGTGATGGGGAGAGAAGTGTGGGGGAGGTGGGTGGTTCCATGGGATGTGGGCGTGTCGCTGGCTCAGCCAGCATTTATTGCCCTTGTTCAGAGGCATCTTGAAGAGTCAGCCACTTTGCTGTGGAAGTCGCGTGCAGATCAGACCAGGTAAGGTCGGATATTCTAAAGGACATTAGTGAACCAGATGGTTTTTTACAACAATCGTTTCATGGTCATTATTAGACTGTTAGTTCCAGGTATTCATTTAATTCAAATTCCACCATTTGCCGTGATGGGATTTGAAGTCGGATGTGTAGAAGTTGCTGCTGGGTTTCTGATAACCCAGTGACACCACCACTACCCCATCGCCGTAACTAGTATTGGTATTCTCTCTATTCAGCTACATTGAGTCTCCAGTTATTATTAGTATATTATTTTTTATTCGCTCTCTATTCTGCTCCTTTGAGTCGCCAGTTATAAATATATTAATTTTGCTTCGCTTTCTCTTCTGCACCATCGAGTCTCCGGTTATTATTAATATATTAATATTGTTTCCCCCTCTGTTCAGCTCCATCGATTCTCCAGTTATTATTAATATATTAATATTGTTTCACTCTCTGTTCTGCACCATCGAGTCTCCAGTTATTATTAATAAATTAACATTGTTTCACTCTCTGTTCTGCACCATCGAGTCTCCAGTTATTATTAATATATTAATATTGTTTCACTTTCTGTTCTGCACCATCGAGTCTCCAGTTATTATTAATATATTAATATTGTTTCACTCTCTGTTCTGCACCATCGAGTCTCCGGTTATTATTAATATATTAATATTGTTTCACTCTCTGTTCTGCACCATCGAGTCTCCAGTTATTATTAATATATTAATATTGTTTCACTCTCTGTTCTGCTCCATTGAATCTCCAGTTATTATTAATATATTAATATTGTTTTACTCTCTGTTCTGCACCATCGAGTCTCCAGTTATTATTAATATATTAATATTGTTTCACTCTCTGTTCTGCTCCATTGAATCTCCAGTTATTATTAATATATTAATATTGTTTCACTCTCTGTTCTGCTCCATTGAATCTCCAGTTATTATTAATATATTAATATTGTTTCACTCTCTATTCTGCTTCATTGAGTCTCCAGTTATTATTAATATATTAATATTGTTTCACTCTCTGTTCTGCACCATCGAGTCTCCGGTTATTATTAATATATTAATATTGTTTCACTCTCTGTTCTGCTCCATTGAGTCTCCAGTGATTATTAATATATTAATATTGTTTCACTCTTTGTTCTGCTCCATTGAATCTCCAGTTATTATTAATATATTAATATTGTTTCACTCTCTGTTCTGCACCATCGAGTCTCCAGTTATTATTAATATATTAATATTGTTTCACTCTCTGTTCTGCTCCATTGAGTCTCCAGTGATTATTAATATATTAATATTGTTTCACTCTTTGTTCTGCTCCATTGAATCTCCAGTTATTATTAATATATTAATATTGTTTCACTCTCTGTTCTGCACCATCGAGTCTCCAGTTATTATTAATATATTAATATTGTTTCACTCTTTGTTCTGCTCCATTGAATCTCCAGTTATTATTAATATATTAATATTGTTTCACTCTTTGTTCTGCTCCATTGAATCTCCAGTTATTATTAATATATTAATATTGTTTCACTCTCTGTTCTGCACCACCGAGTCTCCGGTTATTATTAATATATTAATATTGTTTCACTCTCTGTTCTGCTCCACCGAGTCTCCAGTTATTATTAATATATTAATATTGTTTCACTCTCTGTTCTGCTCCATTGAGTCTCCTGTGATTATTAATATATTAATATTGTTTCACTCTCTGTTCTGCACCACCGAGTCTCCGGTTATTATTAATATATTAATATTGTTTCACTCTCTGTTCTGCACCACCGAGTCTCCGGTTATTATTAATATATTAACATTGTTTCACTCTCTGTTCTGCTCCATTGAGTCTCCAGTTATTATTAATATATTAATATTGTTTCACTCTCTGTTCTGCTCCATTGAGTCTCCTGTGATTATTAATATATTAATATTGTTTCACTCTCTGTTCTGCTTCATTGAGTCTCCAGTTATTATTAATATATTAATATTGTTTCACTCTCTATTCTGCTCCATTGAGTCTCCTGTGATTATTAATATATTAATATTGTTTCACTCTCTGTTCTGCACCACCGAGTCTCCGGTTATTATTAATATATTAATATTGTTTCACTCTTTGTTCTGCTCCATTGAGTCTCCAGTTATTATTAATATATTAATATTGTTTCACTCTCTGTTCTGCACCATCGAGTCTCCGGTTATTATTAATATATTAATATTGTTTCACTCTCTGTTCTGCACCACCGAGTCTCCGGTTATTATTAATATATTAATATTGTTTCACTCTTTGTTCTGCTCCATTGAGTCTCCAGTTATTATTAATATATTAATATTGTTTCACTCTCTGTTCTGCACCATCGAGTCTCCGGTTATTATTAATATATTAATATTGTTTCACTCTCTGTTCTGCACCACCGAGTCTCCGGTTATTATTAATATATTAATATTGTTTCACTCTTTGTTCTGCTCCATTGAGTCTCCAGTTATTATTAATATATTAATATTGTTTCACTCTCTGTTCTGCTCCATTGAGTCTCCAGTTATTATTAATATATTAATATTGTTTCACTCTCTGTTCTGCTCCACCGAGTCTCCAGTTATTATTAATATATTAATATTGTTTCACTCTCTGTTCTGCTCCATTGAGTCTCCAGTTATTATTAATATATTAATATTGTTTCACTCTCTGTTCTGCTCCATTGAGTCTCCAGTGATTATTAATATATTAATATTGTTTCTCTCTCTGTTCTGCTCCATTGAGTCTCCAGTTATTATTAATATATTAATATTGTTTCACTCTCTGTTCTGCTCCATTGAGTCTCCAGTGATTATTAATATATTAATATTGTTTCTCTCTCTGTTCTGCTCCACCGAGTCTCCAGTTATTATTCATATATTAATATTGTTTCTCTCTCTGTTTTGCTCCACCGAGTCTCCAGTAATTATTAATATATTAATATTGTTTCTCCCTCTGTTTTGCTCCATTGAGTCTCCAGTTATTATTAATATATTAATATTGTTTCTCTCTCTGTTCTGCTCCATTAACTCTCACAGTCCAGGCTGTCACGTGATGTCCTGTGTCTCTGTCCCAGCGGTGACCTCCCGGGAAACATTTCCGGGGTCGTAACATCATTCCCGGGGTCACTACATCACTTCCGTCCGATTCCCTCTCCCCAAAATGTCCGCCGGAAGTGCTGAGGCAAAAACCTGTTAGAATATTCAATAATTCCATAATCCTGGTAATTTATCATTAATATATCTAATTTACCTTAATAATGTAATATTGCAGATTATATTTGTTGAATAATCTATTAATATAATTAGCCAATAATTAGTCTGTTGCTATTTTTAATAAATCTAATTATTAAAGTTAATCAAACATTAATCCAAATATTAAATCATCTCAGTTCCCTAAAATAGACCTTCCCATTGTCTGTACTGAGGAGGGCGATAATCTATAATTAGGAGCTGTCAGGATTCATTACATCTAATTAACTATCACTTATGTAAGTTTCAGTTAATCTCAATTAATGTCACCAACCTGTTGTTATTTAATACTTCCAATTCATAATAGTTGTTTAGTGATTCTATTTCTGATGTAAACATGTTCCCTCTTTAATGTAGCTAATTATAAATTAACATCAACGATTTATAGCGGGTGCCTCATAACTAATTTCAATGTCCACTGTTAACAATCCTAATTAATACAACAAAGCTTCGAATTAATTATTCATAAATTGTTATTAGTGTAGGTGTAATCATTCTCAATTGCTTAACATTGATACATTATAATTTTGTAATCTGTTAATATAAGTTTTCATTTATCCCAGTTACTGATCATTAATGAGCCTATGGATTAATTGGCTTCACTGATCTCTAATTGTTAATTTTTGCAATAGTCCATCATTAATTTTGCCAGGTATTAATTTTGCTTAATAAATTATCTTTTTCATACCTAACCATTAATTTATCTTAATCCATTATCTTCAGATTCATTTTTCAATTAGTCTCACTAATCCATCATTAGTATACTAAATATTTGATTGATTTTAATAATGTGTTATTAACATAATCAAAAAACTCTTAATCTGAATAATCCATCATTAGATTATTAATAAAACATCGCAAATAATACTTCTATTTCTAACTATAGTCAAAATTAACCTCCACTGCCTGAATCGAAAAGTTAACTCAGCTTCACAGTTGGATTTGTTGAATTACTCAGCTGGATGAGTGAGGTCGTTGAAATTGATCTGTTGCTGGTGAAGGTTAGAGAACAGGGTAAGATTGAAAGGGTAGTTGAGGTGAGTGGACATCTCTTTTTTTGACACTGATTGATCAGTTGAGGGGGAAGGGGGAATGAGGGGGTCTAAAGCGCTCCACAGGCACCCTGGGTGGAGAGGAGTAGATGATGACCGTGCAACAGGAGGGGATGTCGAGTCCCTTGAGTACGACGAAGATAATGATTTGCCCGACCTCATCATGGATATCGAAGATGACGTCTTGGATGAAGGGGATTACGAGGAGGTCGAAATCCAAAGTGAGTGCGAGTGAACAAACTCCTGCCCAGCATTGGGTCCATTAACCTCGCCATTGAGCACGTCCCCCAACCCATCACTGCGCAATACCTGCAAAACCTCCCAGCTCCCTGACTTTCATCGTGGCCTCCTGCGCACCACACATTGTAATAACTCCAACATTGGTGGCCAATCCTTTGGAGTTCCCATCACTGGCCGCTGCACTGTCGGAGGGTCAGTCCTGTCGGAGTACCGCACTGTCAGAGGGTCAGTCCAGAGTGAGCACTGCACTGTCAGAAGGTCAGTACTGATGGAGTGCAGCATTGTCGGAGGGTCAATCCTGAGAGATTTCCGTATTGTTAGAGGTGTCAGTGCTGAGGGAGCACCGCACTGTCGGAGGGTCTTTACTGAGGGAGCGCCGCACTTTTGGAGGGTCAGTACTGAGGGAGTGCCGCACTGTCGAATGGTCAGTGCTGAGGGAGAGATGCACTGTCAGAGGGTCAGTACTGAGGGAGTGCCGCACTGTCGAACGTTCAGTGCTGAGGGAGAGCTGCATTTTCGGAGGGCCAGTACTGAGGGAGCACCGTGCTGTCGGAGGGTCAGTACTGAGGGAGTGCCGCACTGTCGGAGGGTCAGTACTGAGGGAGCACTGCACTGTCGGAGGGTCAGTACTGAGGGAGTGCCGCACTGTCGGAGGGTCAGTACTGAGAGAGTGCCGCACTCTCGGAGGGTCAGTACTGAGGGAGCTCCTCACTGTCGGAGGGTCAGTACTGAGGGAGCACTGCACTGTCGGAGGGTCAGTACTGAGGGAGTGCCGCACTGTCGGAGGGTCAGTACTGAGAGAGTGCCGCACTGTCGGAGGGTCAGTACTGAGGGAGCTCCTCACTGTCGGAGGGTCAGTACTGAGGGAGCACCACACTGTCGGAGGGTCAGTACTGAGGGAGCACCAAACTGTCGGAGGACCAGTACTGAGGGAGTGCCGCACTGTCGAAGGGTCAGTAATGAGGGAGAGCCGCACTGTCGGAGAGTGAGTACTGTGGGAGTGCCGCACTGTCGGAGGGTCAGTGCTGAGGGAGTGCCGCACTGTGGGGGGGTCAGTACTGAGGGAGTGCCGCACTGTCAGAGAGTAAGTACTGAGGTAGCGAATCAAACCGCGGGCCCCACCTGCCACCTGATGTGGATGTAAATGTCCTCCCGGCCAGCACTGTAAATGAGCTGGGGGAGAGGCTACATTGCTCCCCATGCCCTGGAGCCAAGATTTCCCCCTCAACCCACATGACTGGGAGCACAGATGATTTGGGTCCTTGTTTCCTTGCCATTTGGGGTTCTTGCTATGTGTAAATTCGGTGACGTGCTACCTGCACGGCAACCGGGTCCACAGTTCCGATTCCGTGCTCATTGGCTGGTGATGTGTGATACAGGAATGCAGTTTTTATTATTCCCTTTTCTTTCTGTGATGTCAGGGGCATCTGCCGGTGAAAAGAGGGTCCAAACTATCTTCACGGCATTGGCAATCGCTGGTGTTGTCGCCTGTGTGGTCCTACTTTGCCTAGTGGCATACTTTGCAACAAACTGTAAGTACACAAGCACAGTTGGTGAAACCGCTTTGTCTAGATTGTTCTCCTTACTTAATGAGGAATATCCTTAAACTGCAACAGTTCATGCAAGGTTCACTGAGCTGATTCCTGGGGCGAAGGGGTTTGTCTCAGTGATGAATGAGTTCGGAGCAGGACTGGGCCGCTCAAGCCTGCTCCGCCTTTCAATAAGACCCCACATTCCTGCCTACTCCCCGATAAACTTTCACCCCCTTGTTAATCAAGAATCAATCTTGCTCGGCCTTAATAATATTCAAAGGCTCTGCTTCCACCACCTTTTCAGGAAGACACTTGCAAATACTCATGACCCTTTTGAGAGAAAACACTGCTCATCTGTGTCTGAAATTGGTGACCCCTCATTTTTAAACCACTCGTTCTCCATTCTCCCAAAAGGGGAATCATCCTCCCCACACCCTCCCTGTCGACACCCCTCAGGATCTTAAAGTTTTCAACCAAATTACCTCTTACTTTTCTAAACTCCAGTGGATACAAGCCCAGCCTGTCCAACCCTACCTCCATAAGACAACCCACCCATTCCTGGTATTAGTCTGGTAAATCTTTTCTGAACTGTTTCCAATGTATTTGCATCCTTTCTGAAATAAGGTGCCTAATACTGTGCAAAGGACTCCAGATGTGGCCCCACTAGTGCCCTGTATAACTGAAGCATCACCTCCTTACTTTTGGTTTCGATTCACCCTCGCAATAAATGATAACAATCTATGAGTTTTCCTAGTTACTTGCACTACCTGCAGACTAACCTGTTGTGATACATACACTAAGACAGCCAGATCTCTCTGAAACAAATTTTGGACAGTTTGGGCCTGTACAAATCGGCATTCAGAAGAATCAGAGGTGATCTTATTGAAACATGTAAGATCCTCAGAGGGGCTTGACAGCGTGGATGCTTCCCCCTCGTGATGGGATCAAGAACCAAGAGACACAGTTTCTGTATGAGGGGCCTCCCATTGAAGATGGTTTTAATTTATTCTTTGGGGTGTAGGTGTCGCTGGGAAGTTCAGTTTATGTTACCCATCCCTAATCCCCATATCCGTGGACTGAGTGGCTTGCTTGGCCATTTCAGAGGGCAGTGAAGAGTCAGCCACATGGCTGGGGGTCTGGAGTCACATATAGGCCAGGCCGAGTAAGGACAGAAGATTCCCTTCCCTGAAGGACATTAGTGAACCTGATGGGTTTCTAGAACAATGAATGATAGATTTATGGTGGCCGTTATAGAGACTAGACTTTAATTCCAGATTTTATTACTTGAATTTAAATTCCACCAGTTGCTGAGGTAGGATTTGAACCCCAGAGTACCAGCCTGGGTCTGCTGCATTATTAATCCAGTGACTTTACCTCTCACCACCACCGACTCCCCAGTTGACATAAGACAATCTTTTTTTCCTGTGTTAGTCTGTGGATTTCTCACCCCCAGAGAGCAGTGGGTGCTGAGTCATTGAATATATTCAAGGCTTTGTTAGACCTGTTTTTGATCAGTAAGGGGGTCAAGGGTTATTTGGGGGGGGAGGGGGAGGCAGGAAAGTGGAGCTGCGTCTACAATCAGGTCAGCCACGATCTTTTTCAGAACATAAAACGTAGGAGTAGAAGGAGGCCAATCAGCGCATTGAGTCTGCTCCACCATTCAGTGAGATCATGGCTGATTTGCTCAACTCGGCTATCCTGCCTTTTCCCCATGCCCCTTGACTCCCTTCCGGATTAAAGATCTGTCTACACCAATCTTGAATATACTTAACGATTCAGCAGGTACAGATCCAGCGTTCCACAGATCCACCACACTCTGAGAGAGGAAATTGCTCCTCATCTCTGTGTTAAATGGACACCCCTTACTCTGCTATTATGCCCTCTGGTCCTTAACTCTCACACAACGGGAATCAGCCTATCAGAATCTACCCTGCCAAGCCAACTAAGAATATTTTATGTTTTAGTAAGGTCACCTCTCATTCTTCTAAACTCCAATGTTTACAGGCCCAACCGACTCAACCTCTCCACATTAAAAAAAATCCCTCCATCCCTGGGATCAACCCAGTGAACCTTCCATGGGCTGCCTCCAATGCCAGGTAGCTCCTAACTAAACTAACTAGGACTAAAACTGTTCACAGTATCCTAGGTGTGGTCCAACTGGTGCCTTGAATAGTTTTAGCAAGACTTCCCTGTCTTCATACTCCATTCCATTTGATGTAAAGGCCAGCACTCTATATGTCTTCCCGATTACCTCCTGAATTGTAAATGAGCTTTTTGTGATCCATGCACAAGGACTCCCAAATCCCTCTGTGTCATAGCTTTCTGCAGTCTTTATCCATGGAAATAACATTCAGTTCCTCAACTCGTCCTGTCAGAGTGCTTAACTTCACATTCTCCCATATTATATTCCATTTGCCAAGTTTCTGCCCGTTCACTTAATCAATTCCCCTCTGTAAACTCATTTTGTTATCCCCACCACTTGCCTTCCCACCTACCTTTGTGTCATCCACAAACTTGGCGATTGTACATTCCCTTCCGCCATCCAAGTCATTAATGCATATTGAAAATAATTGTGTCCCCAGCACTGATCTCTCCAAGTGACACTCCACTTGTTACAGGTTGCAATCCTGAAAATGCCCACATTATGCCAACTTTCTGCCTTCTATTAGTTAGCCAATTCTCTATCCATACTCACATGCCATTCCCTAAACCATGGGCTCTTATCTTCTTAAGTAGCCTTACGATCAGTACCTTACTGAACGTCTTTTGGAAATACAAATATATCACATCTACTGGTTCCCCTCTATCTATCCTGCTTGTTACCTCCTCAAATACTTCTAATAATTTTGTCATGCATGATTTCCCTTTGTTGAAGCCATGCTGACACTGCTTGATTGTGTTATGAATTTCCAAACGTTCTGCTATTACATCCTTTATAATAAACTCTACTATTTTCTCAATGATGGATGTTAAGCTAAGTGGACTCTAGTTACCTGTTTTTTGTCTCCCTGCCTTTTTGTGTAAGGGTGTCATTGATCATTATTGAATAATCATTAGTGTTATTATAATTATTGAACTATTGAGTTGTTATTGAATAATCTGATTGAATGGCGGAGCAAGGTCGAGGGGCCGAGTGGCCTCCTCATGCTAATTTGTTTGATCTGATGACATTATAACATCCCTGCTTCATGGAAGCTTTCTGTGCACAAATTGCTAGCTGGAGAGAAGACAGGAAGCCAAGTTTCCTTTATTTATTCATGGGATGCGGGAGACGCTGGCTGGACCAGCTTTTATTGCCAATCCCTAATTGCCGCTTGAGAAGGTGGTGGTGAGCTGCAGTGCATCTTGTCGATGGTACACACTGACTCCACTGTGAGCCGGTGGTGGAGGGAAGTTTGTGGATGGGCTGCCAATCCAGTGGGCTGTTTTTTCATCTGTCGAGCTTCTTGAGCATTGAGGGACCTGCACTCGTCCAGGAAAGTGGGGAGTTTTCCATCACACTCTCTACCTATGGTTGTAGAGATGGTCCATACATATGATTCCTGGGATGAAGGTGTTTACCTAATGAGGAAACCTGGGACAGGTTGTGCCTGTATTCCTTGGAGCGTCCAATGAAAATATGAATTAGGAGCAGGAGGAGGCCATTCGGCCCCTCGAGCCTGTTCCATTTATGAATGAGGTCAAGATCTGTTTGTGGCCTCAACTCCACATTCTGCCAAAGTGCCCTGCGATAACCTTTGAATCCCTTGTTAGTCAGGAATCTATCTATCTCTGCCACAAAAACATATTCAGTAACGCAGCCTCCACCGGTCTCTGGGAAGAGAGTTGCAAAGCCTCTCGACCCTCTGAGAGAATAAATTCCTCCTAAACTCCAATTTAAATAGGAGACCCCTTATTGTTAAACGGTGCCTCTCTCACCTCCTGCGTTCTGGTCTCCCCCACGAGGGGAAACATCCTTTCAGCCCTGACTCTGTCAAGTCCCATCTCAGAGTTGAGAAGAATGAGAGGTGATCTTATTGAAACATATCAGATCCTGAAGGGGCCTCGACAGGATGGATGCTGAGAAGATGTTTCCCTCTCGTGGGGAAATCTGCAACATGGTGGGGGTGGTCACGCTTTCAGAATAAGGGGCCTCCAATGAAGACAGAGATGAGGAGGAATTTCTTCTCTCAGAAGGTCGTCAGCCTGTGGAATTTCCTCCCCCACAGAGCAGTGGAGTCCGGCTCACTGAATATATTCAAGGCTGAGGAAGTCGAGGGTTAAAGGTTCCTCGGGGGGGGGGGGGAGGCAGGAAAGTGGGGTTGAGACCACAATCAGATCAGCCATGATCTTACTGAATGATTGTGCAGACTCCAGTGGCTGATTGGCCTACTCCTGCACCTCATTCATATGTTATTAAATTAATTTTGGTTTCAAATATAATTTTACTGACACAATATTAGCTAAATAAGCAGGAAAAAAGCATGGCAATGCAGCGAGGTCTAAGTGAAATTGCAGTGTTTTTCTTATTGACACATCAGTTTACTGCCCATCACTTATTACCCTTGAGAGGTAGTTAAGAGTCAAGCGTATTGCTGTGGGTCTGGAGTCATGTGTAGGCCAGACCACGGGTAAGAACAGCAGATTTACTAATTCCCCTAAAGGGACAATACTGATCCAGTTGGCTTTTTACTCCAATCGATGGTCGTTTCATGGTCAACAGAACTGAGAGGAACTTTAAATTCCACATGTTATTAATTGAATCTAAATTCCACCGGCTGCAGTGGTGGGAATTGAAACTGTGTCCCCAGAGCAGTAGACTGGATTGCTGGTCGAGTGGCGTTACCACCACACCGTCAGCTGTCACGCTGAGATTAATGTCTGTAATGTATTTGGAAAATATTTTATAAACCGAGTTTAGTGATGTATGTGTCTATGTGTGTGTGTCATAATTGGATTAAAGCCAGCTGTTCTGGAGCCTTTGATGAACATAAAAAGTTGGTTTCAATGTGCTAATTTGGTAAACATGGGGGAGTTTTGTCAAGGGGGCAGTTTGTATTTTTAAATACCGTCTCAAAGTAATGAGTGAAATCTTGCACTTAGCCAGATGACGCTTACTGCTAAAATTGGTGGCATGAAAGGATGTTATTGTTAGAAGAGTTAAAGTTAAAAGCCCAGTGATAGAATGGGAAATTTACATTCAAAGAGAAAGATGTGTATAAAGGAGAAAGGAGATTGTGTGTAAGGTAGAGGCTTTGTATTATCCAACAATAGTGAGAAGCTTCAAGCTGCTGCCTAGAAGGATGCAGAGGAGAAAGACTTTCACTTTGATTTTGATTGTCCAGAGTGTGCTTTGCCAGGTATCTGTTTAAATCTGTGGGATTTACTGTTGCCTTGTCTGGGGTGGGGTGGGGGGTGGGGGGTGTGGTGGTGGGTGGCTAACTCACAGTCAGATTAATTAGGGGATTTTTGTTATTATTGTGGTAACTTTTGGATGTATATGTGTGTTCACAATCCTCCTTGTATTAATAAATGTTTAATTTAGTTTTATAAAAACTCCTTGAGACTCAGTGGTCTTGTTACTGCTGAATGCAAATCCTGCCCCTTGAAACATACAAATTGCCAAAATGGGTTATGACAGTTTCATTAGGTTTCCCTCTGGGATTTGAGAAATTCAGCCTACACCACCGTCTGTGTCATAACATCCCCTGTCGACGAGAGACTCTTGACAATCTGGGATTGGTTCAGAAATGGAGAAGTGTGTACTTCAAGGAAAGGAGGTTGTCAGTCCTTGGTCTGAGGCCCAGTATGTGTGGGGAGGGTCACATCACAGTGCGATGTAGGACTGACCACTGACATATTTCTCTCTTTATCTCCCACTTTGCCTCCACAAGACGTGCATGCCTCCGAGGATTTAAACATTGTGAGGGACAGCCTGCAGAATGCCACTGAGAGCTTCCTCAAACTCCAAAACCAGGCCCAGCTGAAAGACCAACAGGATTGTACACGCTTCCAAAACACTACCGAGCACTGGCTACACCTGTTCTGCGAGAAGTATGGTGAGCATGTGCCCCTGTCGCCTTTGACGAGGGGGGAGGTGTGAGAGAGGATCAGGCTCATTCAGCTCACCACCACGCACTCTCGAGCCTGTTAGACAAGAAAAGGGGGAGGTCCATTCAGCCCCCTCCTCGAAAATTTAACACTGGAACAGGCGGAGGTTCAATTAGTTTTAGCCGCTTGGGGGTGTGGAGGAGGCGTATGTTAAGGTGCTGGGGAGTTCCACAGTTTGGTGTGGGGGAGGGGGAGGGTGTCCCACAGCTTTGATCAGAGAGGGTTGAGGTGTCCAACAGTTTGAGGGGTTGGGTGGTGGTGGAGGTGCTATGGTATCCCACAATTTGAGAGGGAATGAAGAGTACCAAAATTTGTGTAGGAGGGTGAGGTGATGAGTCCCACAGATTGGTAGAGGGGGTGAGGATCCCCATAGTTTCGGAGGATAGGGTAGGAGTCCCAGAGTTTTGGGGGTAATGGGTGAGGAGTCCTACGGTGTGGGGGGGAGGGAATTGGTGAAGAGTCCCACCATTTAGAGAGCACTCTTAACGTTGCTAGCTGAGCATAGATTCCTGAATGTTTCCACTTTTCCCGCTCTCAATGCAGAATGTCCCTCGAGTATTTGTGATCCTGGCTGGGTCAAATACTCAAGAAGTTGCTTCCTGTTAATGGATACCAGACTTAGCTGGGAGCAGAGCAGGGAAATGTGCTCAAGCAAGCAGGGACACTTGGCCATCGCCAACAACGACCAGGTGCAGGTAACATGTCTCTCCTCTGCCCTTACCTCCAACCAGAAGTGCCAGGGCCCCTCTCACTCCCTTGTCACTAAGATTGAGACTATCCATTCAGTTGCACCTGCTGAGTCCCTCTTCCCATCCATGACCCTACTTGGCCAAACTTTCTCTAAGACCGCCTCCCCAACATTGCCCAAGCCCTGAACACTCATCTTTCTGACATATCTCCGCTCATGCCATCTCTGAGCTATAGATTTGTACATAGGCTGAGATCTTCCAACTACCTCCAGGAATGTGTTCATTTCAAATTTCCACCGCTGCCCCAAGTTTGCAAACACCACATTCAACATGGACGCTTCTGGGGCCTGAAGTGGAGCCAAATTGAGTTTGGACTTCCATGGTCCTAATGTTCTTTCACTCGAGGCTCTTATGTTAAACTGTCTCTCTCTCTTCAATCTCGCTCTCTCTCCCACATAGAAACACACTCCTCAGCTTGGCTATGTCAGAAATTCAACTCACGATCAATAATAGTCCTTCATTTAACATGATTTTTAACTCTCTTTGCACGCAGCCAGAACTTCAATTGAATTGTGGTGGATAGATCTTTCCTCCACTCCAGCTTGTTCTAAACTCTCATTCCCACCTGCTTGAACTTGAAACCATCACTTATCACCCTTGTTGACCCTTTGTTTCTCTACTGTTCATCTCCCAGGTAACCTGGTCACATGATCATTTACTGGGGCGCAGCTGTTTTCTCTTTCATACCAGGAATGAGATCCTAGTTCCTCAATGAACCGTCCATATAAAATGGTTTGCGTACCCCGCAAAATCACGTGAATGGTCACCAGACTGAAGTTCCCCTCTCCGACCAACGGTTTTAGCCAAGTGCAAACATCTCTCTCCCCTCAGGCACTGTCCAACTCTCCTTCAAACCTGCCGTCATCAGCCCTGTCCTTAAAAACAACCTTGACTTCTCCTTCCCACTGCGTCCTTGCTAGTGACTATCGCATCTCCAAGCTCCTTTTCTCTCCAAAGCTCTTCAACGTGTTGCCCACACCCTTTTTCCCAATTGCCATCTTTCCCCAGTTTCACCTTCACCCTATTATTCCCTTTACCACATTTCCTGTTTACCCCAATGCCCACTCAGGATGCTGTTCCACTTCCACAGAACTTCCTCTTTGAGCAAGCTAAAGAAGCCTCCTATTGGATTGGAATGACAGACTCGGTGACTGAAGGGATCTGGATGTGGGTGGACGGGACGAAGGTCATGGATGGGAAAACGTGAGTAACAGAGTGTGTCAGGGGTCGGGGTGGCAAAGGGTCAGTCCCAAGTTTGTGGTAAGGTGGGCAGGGGGTGGGGGTGGCGATGAGATTGACCGAGGGGTTGATGAAGTGGAGATAGGCTGATGCTCTAGGGCTACTCTGTGGCTCAGAGGAGAAAGGCCTAGTTGAGGGTGAGTCAGAGGGTTGCGACAATCAACGTGAGATGCACGTTCGATGGAGCAGAGCTCAAACTTTGTCAGGAGAACAAAGGCCAGCTTCAAGGTCACAGGTTATATGAGGGTGAGGGGATTAGGGGTCAGACTGGGTGACGGGTTGGGCAGGGGGTCAGCGGTTATGCAAATGATCCCTGGTTAGGCAGGGTGTCAGGGGTTAGGCAAAGGGTTAAGATTAGGCAAAGGGTCTGAGTGAAACAGAGGGTGAGGGAGGGTAAGGGTTTAGGCTGACGGTCAGGGAGTGGGCAGACGTGAGAGTGTTTAGGCAGAGGGTGAAGGGTTATGTAGGGAGCCAGGGGTTAGACAGAGTGTCAGGAGGAATCAGGGTTAGGCACTGGACCAATGGTGCAGAGGTCAGTCTTGGTCAAGAGACAAAAGCACACTTGAAGTTCACAGGTTCCATGAGGGTCAGGGGTCAGACTGGGTTAGGCAGAGGGTCAGGGGTCAGATAGTTTAATTTGAACGGGGCTGGGTGGTTGTGGGGCTGTTTCTCCTCGGATAGGATAAAGGATCTCAACCCCGTCAGGTGAGCACTGACCGCTTTCTGATTTAATTTTTTGCTTTTGCTTTGTCCTCGGAAGGGTCTGGGGGCCGGGACAGCCGGATAATGCCTTCAGCAGGATGTACAGGATGAGGGAAAACTGCGGCCTGATGAGGCTGTGGCGCTGGTATGACGAGGCCTGCGGGGCGAGGTTGCCGGCCATCTGTGAGAAGAACGCCATTCGCCTCCACCTGATCTTCCATCGAATGATGCAGAGCCGCTGAGGGAGCGCTGGGCTGGCATCTGCTCCATCATTCCTACCATTGTCCTTCATCTGTGTGGGGGCTGGGGAGGCAAAATAATGGCAAATCGTTCTGCACCCGTTGTTGTGTTAGTTCGTGTTTTACAGAATGGGCCGGGGTTCTGGAGTTTCCCGAAATGCTGAAAAGTGTCTGAAGATGTCCATCTCTACAGGGCCCTGTGACTGTTCATAGCCACGGGTAGCTGACAGGATCCAATCTGGTTTGTGAAGCAGAGACCGAGAACAGACCTTTTCTTCATTGAGGAAGTCTGTTGCCTTGCTCAGTCTCTCAGATCTCTTCCCACACAACCAGTGCCCCAACTATCCCCTATTTATACACAGTTTTATTTTATTGGCTAACTCCAAACTAATTAACAAATTGACAGCCTCTGCAAGGGGCACAGAAACAAAATACACGACTTTAAAGAGAACTTATCTAATGAAATTGAAATGATGTTTTCCCTGTGTAAAATAAGAACCATCCTCTGTTTGTCTTGGACTTAACGATGTAATTGACATGATGTAAACACAGTTTAACAATATAATTGACTAGATATCGAGAGCTGATTGGAGTCATTTGTCTGGAACCCAGGCCTCCGACGACCCACTTTGTCGACGCTTTCAGACGCGCTCGTTCGCTCTTAAAGTACAACCTCATGGGTATGAAAGAAGGGCAGACACTGACCATCATTCCCTGAGGAACAGTCACAACGCCCTGTCCATGAGGCTAAAGGAATTTACAAGCAGACCACCCGCTACCAACCACCTCCTCACCCCCACCCTCTACACCACCACCGCCCGAATAAACGCCACCGACCTCCAACACATATGGACTGGATCACGTAGTTTGAAATCTCAGCTCCACTCAGGTTTCAGGCTATTGCATTTCTGATCTTGGCTTCATCGTTTCATTGGAATGTTTTACCGGTTTGGAGCTGTAGACACTGTCATCATTTTCTTCATGTGTCACTTGGTCTGAATAAGGAGGAGCCCTTCATTCCATCGAAGTGTCTTACATTTCTTCCTGCCTGAGACACTATCAGAGGGTCAGTAATGATCGAACGCCACAGTGTCCGAGCGACAGTACTGAGAAAGAGCTGGACTGTCAGAGGGTCAGTACTGAGGAAGTGCAGCTCTGTCAGAGGGTCAGTACTGAGAGAGAGCTGGACTGTCAGAGGGTCAGTACTGAGGAAGCGTAGCTCTGTTGGAGAGTCAGTAATGATCGAGTGCTGCATTTTCTGAGAGCAAATACTGAGAGGGAAAAGGCCAGTCGGAGGGTCAGTAACGATGGAGCGCTGGACTGTCAGAGGGTTAGTACTGAGGGAGCGCAGCTCTGTCTGAGTGTCAGTACTGAGGGAGAGCAGCTCTGTCAGAGGGTCAGTACTGAGGGAGCGCAGCTCTGTCAGAGGGTCACTACTGAGCGAGCGCAGCTCTGTCTGAGTGTCAGTACTGAGGGAGCGCCACTCTGTCGGAGGGTCAGTAATGAGGCAGTGCCGCTCTTTCAGAGTATCAGTACTGAGGGAGTGCTGCACTGTCGGAGGGTCAGTACTGAGGGAGCACAGCTCTGTCAGAGGGACAGTACTGAGGGAGCGCAGCTCTGTCAGATGGACAGTAATGAGGGAGCGCCGGACTATCGCAGGGTCAGTACTGAGGGAGTGCCGGACTGTCGGACGGTCAGTACTGAGCAAGCGCAGCTCTGTTAGAGGGTCAGTAATGAGGGGGCACATCTTTGTAAGAGGGTCAGTACCAAAGGCGACACGGACTGTCACAGGGTCAGTACTGAGGGAGCGCTGCCCTGTCGCAGGGACAATATTGAGGGAGAGCTGCCCTTCTGCCAATTAATATAATCTTTCAGCAGATTTATTTAATTTTGTTATTGAATGTAATATATTTTTGTAGATACATTTAATTTCAATAGTTAAGTTTTTATAATTATTTAATTTCAGTAACACATTTAATATATTTTGGCAGATCATTTTCAATATTAAATTTAACAGCTGAACAGATTATTTGTATAAATCACGATCTACAGCTCCCGAATCCCTTTAATATCTTAGAAAATATTCAGGAAATAATTTAGTTCTTGCTCTGCAAAAACATCAACAATCATTAAATGAGCCGCGCAGCCCAAATAACAATTCAGCTGAACATCTATTCTTCAGGTTTTGTTTATCCAGCTTTGCATTTGATCAGCAAATTACCGCATTTAATAAGCAACTCTGCTTTCCCCCCACCATTAACATATTTATTACTCAAATGTGTTTTACCTAAACTTGGATTTGTCCTGTCAGACAACATATTGAATAATTAGGTTTAATTGATCTAAACTTGCGGTTGTTCTGTCATTTAACACATTTAGTATTAATATTCAAGTTATCAAAACTTGTATGGCTTCTGTCCATTAATATACTCAGTTCTCATTTTAAATTCATCTAAAGTTGTATTTTTCTATCGATTCACACATTTATTAATGACATTTAAACGTGTATTTGTTCTGTCAATTGGTGTATTTAATGTTAATTTTTAATTTACCTAAACTTGCGTATGTATCAATTGACAGATTTAATAATAGTTTTTGATTCTGGGCTTACTGACCCTCCGACAATGCGGCACTCCCTCAGAACCGACCCTCCAACAGTGCAATGCTCTCCCAGTACTGACTCACCCGACTGTGTGGTGCTCCCTCAGTACTGACCCTCCGACAGTGCGGCACTCCCTCAGTACTGACCCTCCGACAGCACGGCGCTCCCTCAGTACTGTCCCTCCAACAGCATGGCTCTCCCTCAGAACCGACCCTCCGACAGTGCGGTGCTCTCCCAGTACTGACCCACCCGACTGTGCGGTACTCCCTCAGTAATGACCCTCCGACAGTGCGGCGCTCCCTCAGTACTGACCCTCCGACAGTGCGGTGCTCTCCCAGTACTGACCCACCCGACTGTGCGGTACTCCCTCAGTAATGACCCTCCGACAGTGCGGCGCTCCCTCAGTACTGACCCTCCGACAGTGCGGTGCTCCCTCAGTACTGACCATCCGACAACGTGGTGCTCCCTCAGAACCGACCCTCCAACAGCACGTCGCTCCCTCAGTACTAAACCTCTGACAGTGCAGCACTCCCTCGGCACTGACCCTCCGACAGTGCAGTGCTCTGCCAGTACTGACCTCTGACAGAGCTGCGCTCCCTCAGTACTGACACTCCGACAGTGCGGCGCTCCCTCAGTACTGACCCTCCGACAGCATGGCCCTCCCTTGGTACCGTCCCTCCGACAGCGTGGCGGTCCCTCAGAACCGACCCTCCAACAGCGCGTCGCTCCCTCGGAACTGACCCTCTGACGGTGTGGCGCTTCCTCAGTACTGACCCTCTGACAGTGCGGTGCTCCCTCAGAACCGACCCACCGACAGTACGGTGCTCCCTCAGTACCAACCCACCGACAGTGCGGTTCTCCCTCAGTACTCACCCTCTGACATGGCGGCGCTCTCTCAGTACTGAGTACACTCCACGTGATATAAAGAAATGGCTTAAGACAATGCATACTGCAAAGGCTATGGGCCCTGACAATATTCTGGCAATAGTACTGGAGGCTTGTGCTCCAGAACTCACCGCACCCTTAGACAAGCTGTTCCAGTTCAGCTATAACACTGGCTCCTACCCAGCTTTTTGGAAAAATGCCCAGATGATTCCTGTGCACAAAATGCAGGACAAATCCAAACCGGACGAGTACCGCCTCATTAGTCTGCTCTCCATCATCAGTAAAGTGATGGAAGGGGTCATCAGCAGTGTATCAAGCGGCACTTGCTTAGCAATAACCTTCTCGCTGACAGCAGTTAGGTTTCTGTCAGGGTCATAGAGCTCCTGACTTCCTTACAGCTTGGTTCAGACAATCACCCAAGAGCTGAGCTCCCGAGGTGATGTGAGAGTGACTGTCCTTGATATCAAGGCAGCACTTGACCGAGTCTGGCATCAAGGACTCCTTGCAAAACTGAAGTGAACTGTAATCAGGGGGAAAATCTCTGCTGGTTGGAGTCATACCCAGCATAAAGAAAGATGGTTGTGGTTGTTGGAGGTCAGTAATTTCAGCTCCAGGACAACACTGCAGGAGTTCCTCAGGGTCGTGTCCTCGGTCCCACTATCTTCAGCAGCTTCATCAATGACCTTCCTTCCATCATCAGGTCAGAAGTGGGGATGTTCGCTAATGATTGCACAATGTTCAGCACCATTCGTGACTCCTCAGATAATGAAGCAGCCCATGTCCAAATGCAGCAAGACCTGGACAATATCCAGCCTTGGGCTTACAAGTAGCAGGTAACATTCATGCCGCACAAGTCTCAGGCAATAACCATCTCCAACAGGAGAAAAATGAACCATCTCCTCTTGTATTCACTGGGATTAGCATTGCTGAATCCCCCACTACAAACATCCTGGGGGCTACGATTGTGCAGAAGCTGAGCTGGCGATATAAACACTGTGGTTAAAAGTGTAGGTCAGAGGCTGGGAATCCTGAAGCGAGTAACTCACTTTGTGACTCCCCAAAGGCTGTCCACAACCTACAAGGCATAAGTCAGGGGGGTGATGGAATACTCTCCGCTTGCCTGGATGAGTGCAGTTCCCACAGCACTCAAGAAGCTAAACATCGACCATGACAAAACAGCTCAATTGATTAGCACCACGTCCACAAACATTCACTCCCTCCACTGCCGATGCACAGTGGCAGCATTTTGCACCATGTATAAGATGCACTGCAGAAACTCACCGAGGCTCCTTAGATACCACCTTCCAAACCCACAACCATCGGAAAGATAAGGGCAGCAGACACATGGGAACACCAACAACTGGAAGTTCCCCTCCAAGCCACTCACCATCGTGACTTGGAAATATATCAGTCCTTCCTTCACTGTCGCTGGGTCAAACTCCTGGAACTCAATGCCTAACAGCATTGTGGGTGTACCTACACCACATGGACTGCGATGGTTCAACAAAGCCACTCAGCATCACCTTCTCTAGGGCAATTAGGGGTGCACAATAAATGCTGGATCTTGGCAGCGATACCCACATCCCATAATTGCATTAAGAAAAAAATATCTACCCAGCTTTCTCTCTCTTTCACGTGTCCAGCTTGCTTAAGCTGTATCTCTGACCCATTCATTCACCATTTGTGTCCTGTTTGTTCTCTCTGTCCTGCCCACTGACTGGATATCTGCCCTGCTCACTCCCTGCCCAGCTCACTGTGTGTGCCAGTGCCTCATGCACCCTTGCTCCGCCCTGCTCACTCTATATCGCCTCAGTGATATAGCTGGCCTTACCTTCACTGTACAAGATACCGGCGATGATTGCACAGACAACAGCGATAGCGAGTGAACCAACTGCAAGCTTCTTCCATTCGCTCCCACATAACACCTGCCAGGATGTGTCTGCAAAGACACAGTCAAAGGAATGCTCAGCTCCAGGAAGGGGAATGGGAGCATCACTGATGGATGTGGAAGTGTTGGAATGCCAACAGTTTCATGGAATTAATAAACACAGAACTAACAGTGATCTACACTGCCTCCATCAAACACTCCCAGGACAGGTACAGCACGGGGTTAGATACAGAGTAAAGCTCCCTCTACACCATCATCCGCCATGTGGCGATAACTCTCATCCTCTGCAACCCCCCCTGACTGATTTACCAATCAGTTCAGACCGATTGTCCCAGCGCTCCTTTTACACTTGTCTCCACATTCTTCACTCCAGTTTTCTCACTCACATCGCCCACACTCCCTGTTTGTTATATCAATTGTTATATCAAGTGAACGAGGGGATTATTGTTCTATATCTACAATCGCCTGCACTAAATCGGGTTTCGAACGAACCATGCCCTGTGCCTCACTTTTCAATGAGACTCGTTATTTAGGTTAACCATTAAATAATAACGGCCAATTCAAGCTAATGTCTCAAAATACTTGGATTATTTACTGCAGAATATCCTGTATTTGGAATTAATAATTAATAGTTTCAATTATGAGGTGATTGGATTTGGTTTGCCGATATATGTTAAAGGATAAAGTGATTAATTATTTATTTCTGAATTAATAAGTTGAATTAAATACAGATTAACTGTTCCGAATCATTGCCGGATCATTACGAGATGTTTTTTTAAATAGCTTCACAAAGGTTGAGGCTGAGTTTTAAATATTACGTTAAATTATTAAACGTTCACCTAAATCATAAAGTATTTTGTTAGTTAGATTATTACTGACCGGTTGGGAATAATTTATTGCGCACCCTGACTCCCAAATAGGATGATTAATTATTAAATATTTAGCCAAAACGTTCGAAGGGCCAAACATTGAATATTTGGATAGCACAGGTGACGATCAATTAATTATTCCAAAGTAATCAACGAGGTAGAGAAATAATTTGCATGTGTTAATATATTAAATGAATACATGTTTAATGAAATTAACTATGATTATTAAATAAGGAACGAAGTTTGTATTTAGTCTGTGCAATCATTTACAGATTATATAGTGATGAGCACAGGTCTATGAAGAATAATAAATATTTCTTGAATACAAAGGTTAAATATGATTACGAAATATTTAATATAATCTTAATGTGTACAAAAAGTATTAAATATTTTTTTGTTATCTAACTATTGATAATACAGACTGAGAAAGTTAATGATGGGTTATTTAATGAACGAGTTGATTTAGAGAAAAAACACAAATTTTGATAAATGAGTTATAAATACTAAAAACCTGACCAATGTATTATTTAGGCAGAAAAAGGGCAAGATTAGATCAGTTATATTATGTGTGTTACGTATTAAGCTGAATTATACCATTGATTGTGCAAATGTGTACCGATTATTAGAGACTTGGCCAGGCTAATAAACAGTAAATGGTGATAATGTATTGGAACAACACAAATTTACATAACTACCGTTATTAAATATGTAGCTGAGTTATCATTAGGTTATGCTATTTCTTACAAAACATTACAATCTTATCAAGATGAAAATATCAGTCATTTATTGAAAATTTGGGATATATAAAACAAAGGGAAGTTTAGGAAACATAAATGCGTTTCAGCATGAAGCCAAGTTATTATTAAAATCAAGTTTAATTTAAATTTAGAATCCGCTGTTGTTTACTGATTAATATAGGTTAATTGAAAGTACTGGATTATTTAAATAATAATTAATTGATAGACTAAAAACACGTTTAAACAAAATTAAATATATTTACGAAATTAACAGAACAAACGCAAGTGTAAATCCAATGTTTCAAATCTGCCAATTGATACAAATGCACGTTTAGATAAATTAAATATTAACATTAAATTAATGAATTGAGAAAACAATTACTCGTTTAAATTTAATTAGTAAATCTTTCAATCGAGAGAAAAAAGCACTACTTTGAATGATTTAATATTATGCTTGAGTACATTAATTGACAGAAAGTATACACGTTTAAATAACTTGATTATTAATACTAAATGTGTTAAGTGATAAAATAACCACAAGTTTAGATAAAGTAAATCTAACTATTAATGTATTGACTGACAGGACAAATCCAAGTTTAGGTATAACAAATGTGTGTACTAAATATTTTAAATGACGGGGTAAAAGCGTAGTTGCTTATTAAACGCGGTAATTTGCTGAAAAAATGCAAAGCTGGACAAGGTAAACCGGAAGATTAGATGTTCAGCCAAATTGTTATTTGGGCTTCGCCAGTCATTTGATGATTGTTGACGGTTTAGCAGAGCAAGAAGTGAATTATTTGCTGAAGATTTACCAAGATATTGAAGGGGATCAGGAGCTGGAGACGGTTAATTATGGTAAGAAACTGACCAGGTATTAAATTTAATATTGAAAATGAATCTGCCAAAATATATTAAAGTGAATACTGAAAATACTTATGCCAAAACATATAAAATTTATTACTGAAATTAAATAATAAAATGTTATCAAAGTGCCTATTGAAATTAAACATGTCTACTAAAATATATTACATTCAACATCAACATTGAATAAATCTGCTGAAAGTTTATATTAATGGCTGAAGGCATACACGTTTAGGATTGAATATTATTACCATGTGTTAAGGGACTGAACCACCACAAGTTTAAACAGAGCAAAAACGATTATTAAATATGTAAATTGACAGGAATATATCAATTTAAATAAATCGTCCAAAATATATTACATGTGAAAATTAAATTAATTAAATCTATCAAAATATATTAAATTGAATTAACAAAACAAATGCACGTTTGAAAGGAATATGTTTATTAAATCTGCCAATTGATTCAAACGCAAGTTCAGGTAAATTAAATCTCAATACTATATGCATTAATTGACAGAACACAAACACGTTTTAAATATGATTACTTGGTTAATCAATAGGAAACAGCACGAGTTAGATGAACTTGTTGTTAGTAATGACCATGTTAATTGACAGAGGACATAATTTTAGACAATTTGAACACAAATACTAAATAGGTTCACTGACTGAACACATTCCAGTTGAGGTAAATTAAATCTAATTATTAAATATTGTAACCGATGGAACAAACTCAAGTTTAGGCTGAATAAGTGATAAATAATAACTTTAAATATGTCAACTGACAACTCAAAGAAACATGTTCCAATATGATTATTAAATGTGTTAATCGGCAGAGTGAAACAAACAGCAGTTTGGACAAATTGATCAATGAACGTTAAATGTTGCAAAAAAAATTGTCCATATATTAATTCACAGAACAAACAGAAAATTAAACTGAATATGATCATTAAAACTGTTTAATTGAGGTAAATGTCAGTTTTATATAAACATTAACATTAAACCTGGTTAAATGTGACTGAAATACAATAGATATTGAATGGATATTAATTTGATGTTGAAACTAAAGCCGCCAAATGATGAATTGAACCTTTAAATGGTAATTATCTGATAGAAAGTATCAGGATCCCTCAGGGAAATTGCTGAATGTTGGATTATGTTAATATTTGGGGGAATTAATTAGTATTTTTCACCATTTGAGTTTAGGGGATTTTAATGGTTAATTGACGATTATCGGTTGCCACCGGCTAATTTCTATCACTTATTGGATAATCCTCCCTCTGAAGCCCCGACAGAGGCTGCCTCCGGGACCAGGCCGCAAAAAGAGCCTCGGCCTCTCCCCACGGTGACAGGGGGAATGAGGATGCGACCAGCCCGCACCGCCCGGCTCCAAGGCGGATCACAACCGCCGCCATCTTAGGTAAGGATGGGACCGGAAGAGGAGGTCATCAGGTGAGAGGCCGTAAAAGGGCGTGGTCAAAGGCGGACATGACGTCAAGGCAAGCATCTATTGCGTCAGACATCGCAAAAGGGAGGGCGCTGCGAGCGCAGCCAAGATGCTGATGGATACCAGAGGGTGAGAACATCCCAGTGTGAAAATAGAGGAGGAAATTAATTAATAAATTAGAGAGAGAGAGAGAGAGTAACCCAGTGTGAAAATAGAGGAGGAAATTAATTAATAAATTAGAGAGAGAGAGAGAGAGAGAGAGAGTAACCCAGTGTGAAAATAGAAGAGGGAATTAATTAATACAAGAGAGAGAGAGAGAGAGTAACTCAGTGTGAAAATAGAGGAAATTAATTGATAAATTAGAGAGAAAGAGTAACCCAGTGTGAAAATAGAGGAGGAAATTAATTAATGAATTAGAGAGAGAGAGAAACCCCGTGTGAAAATAGAGGAGGAAATTAGTTAATAAGTTAGACAAAGAGAGAGAGAGTAACCCAGTGTGAAAATAGAGGAGGAAATTAATTAATAAATTAGAGAGAGAGAGAGTAACCCAGTGTGAAAATAGAGGAGGAAATTAATTAATAAATTAGAGAGAGAGAGAGTAACCCAGTGTGAAAATAGAGGAGGAAATTAATTAATAAATTAGAGAGAGAGAGAGTAACCCAGTGTGAAAATAGAGGAGGAAATTAATTAATAAATTAGAGAGAGAGAGAGTAACCCAGTGTGAAAATAGAGGAGGAAATTAATTAATAAATTAGAGAGAGAGAGAGTAACCCAGTGTGAAAATAGAGGAGGAAATTAATTAATAAATTAGAGAGAGAGAGAGAGAGAGAGAGTAACCCAGTGTGAAAATAGAAGAGGGAATTAATTAATACGAGAGAGAGAGAGAGAGTAACCCAGTGTGAAAATAGAGGAAATTAATTAATAAATTAGAGAGAGTGTAACCCAGTGTGAAAATAGAAGAGGAAATTAATTAATGAATTAGAGAGAGAGAGAGAAACCCAGTGTGAAAATAGAGGAGTAAATTAATTAATGAATTAGAGAGAGAGAGAAACCCCGTGCGAAAATAGAGGAGGAAATTAGTTAATAAGTTAGACAAAGAGAGAGAGAGTAACCCAGTGTGAAAATAGAGGAGGAAATTAGTTAATAAATTAGAGAGAGAGAGAGTAACCCAGTGTGAAAATAGAAGAGGAAATTAATTAATGAATTAGAGAGAGAGAGAGAGTAACCCAGTGTGAAAATAGAGGAGAAAATTAGTTAATAAGTTAGACAAAGAGAGAGAGAGTAACCCAGTGTGAAAATAGAGGAGGAAATTAATTTATAAATTAGAGAGAGAGAGAGTAACCCAGTGTGAAAATAGAGGAGGAAATTAATTAATAATTTAAAGAGAGAGAGAGAGTAACCCTGTGTGAAAATAGCGGAGGAAATTAGTTAATAAATTGGAGAGAGAGAGAGTAACCCAGTGTGAAAATAGAGGAGGAAATTAAGTAATAAATTAGAGAGAGAGAGAGAGTAACCAAGTGTGAAAATAGAGGAGGAAATTAGTTAATAAATGAGAGAGAGAGAGGGTAACCCAGTGTGAAAATAGAGGAGGAAGTTAATTAATAAATTAGAGAGAGAGAGAGAGAGTAACCCAGTGTGAAAATAGAGGAAAATAGTTAATAAATTAGAGAGAGAGAGAGTAACCCAGTGTGAAAATAGAGGAGGATATTAATTAATAAATTAGAGAGAGAGAGAGAACCCAGTGTGAAAATAGAGGAGGAAATTAATAAATTAGAGAGAGAGAGAGAGAGTAACCCAGTGTGAAAATAGAGGAGTAAATTAATTAATAAATTTTAGAGAGAGAGAGAGAGTAACCCAGTGTGAAAATAGAGGAGGAAATTAATTAATAAATGAGAGAGAGAGAGAGTAACTCAGTGTGAAAATAGAGGAGGAAATTAATTAATAAATTAGAGAGAGAGAGAGTAACCCAGTGTGAAAATAGAGGAGGAAATTATTTAATAAATTAGCGAGAGTAAACCAGTGTGAAAATAGAGGAGGAAATTTATTAATAAATTAGAGAGAGAGAGAGAGAGAGAGTAACCCAGTGTGAAAATAGATGAGGAAATTAATTAATAAATTAGAGAGAGAAAGTAACCCAGTGTGAAAATAGAGGAGGAAATTAATTAATAATTTAAAGAGAGAGAGAGAGTAACCTTGTGTGAAAATAGCGGAGGAAATTAGTTAATAAATTAGAGAGAGAGAGAGTAACCCAGTGTGAAAATAGAGGAGGAAATTAAGTAATAAATTAGAGAGAGAGAGAGAGTAACCAAGTGTGAAAATAGAGGAGGAAATTAGTTAATAAATGAGAGAGAGAGAGGGTAACCCAGTGTGAAAATAGAGGAGGAAGTTAATTAATAAATTAGAGAGAGAGAGAGAGAGTAACCCAGTGTGAAAATAGAGGAAAATTGTTAATAAATTAGAGAGAGAGAGAGTAACCCAGTGTGAAAATAGAGGAGGATATTAATTAATAAATTAGAGAGAGAGAGAGAACCCAGTGTGAAAATAGAGGAGGAAATTAATAAATTAGAGAGAGAGAGAGAGAGCGTAACCCAGTGTGAAAATAGAGGAGTAAATTAATTAATAAATTTTAGAGAGAGAGAGAGTAACCCAGTGTGAAAATAGAGGAGGAAATTATTTAATAAATGAGAGAGAGAGAGTAACTCAGTGTGAAAATAGAGGAGGAAATTAATTAATAAATTAGAGAGAGAGAGTAACCCAGTGTGAAAATAGAGGAGGAAATTATTTAATAAATTAGCGAGAGTAAACCAGTGTAAAAATAGAGGAGGAAATTTATTAATAAATTAGAGAGAGAGAGAGAGAGAGTAACCCAGTGTGAAAATAGATGAGGAAATTAATTAATAAATTAGAGAGAGAAAGTAACCCAGTGTGAAAATAGAGGAGGAAATTAATTAATAATTTAGAGAGAGAGAGAGAGTAACGCAGTGTGAAAATAGAAGAGGAAATTAATTAATAAATCAGAGTGAGAGAGAGAGAGAGTAACCCAGTGTAAAAATAAAGGAGGAAATTAATTAATAAATTGGAGAGAGAGAGTAACCCAGTGCGACAATAGAGGAGGAAATTGATTAATAAATTAGAGAGAGAGAGTAACCCAGTGAGAAAATAGAGGAGGAAATTAACTAATAAATTAGAGAGAGAGCGAAACCCAGTGTGAAAATAGAGGAGGAAATTAATTAATAAATTAGAGAGAGAGAGAGTAACCCCGTGTGAAAATAGAGGATATTAATTAATAAATGAGAGAGAGTGAGAGTGTAACCCATTGTGAAAATAGAGGAGGAAATTAATTAATAAATTAGAGAGAGAGAGAGTAACCCAATGTGAAAATAGGGGAGGAAACTAATTAATAAATCAGAGAGTGAGAGAGAGAGAGTAACCCAGTGTGAAAATAGAGGAGGAAATTAATTAATAAATTAGAGATAGAGAGAGAGAGTAACCCAGTGTGAAAACAGAGGAGGAAATTAATTACTAAATTAGAGAGAGAGAGAGTAACCTAGTGTGAAAATAGAGGAGGAAATTAATTAATAAATTAGAGAGAGAGAGTAACCCAGTGTGAAAATAGAGGAGGAAATTAATTAATGAATTAGAGAGAGAGAGTAACCCAGTGTGAAAATAGAGGAGGAAATTAATTAATAAATTAGAGAGGGAGAGAGAGAGTGTAACCCAGTGTGAAATTCGAGGAGGATATTAATTAATAAATTAGGGAGAGAGAGAGAGAGAGTAAACTAGTGTGAAAATAGACGAGGAAATTAGTTAATTAATTAGAGAGAGAGAGTAGCCCAGTGTGAAAATAAAGAAGGAAATTAATTAATAAACTAGAGCGAGAGAGAGAGAGAGTAACTCAGTGTGAAAATAGAGGAACTTAATAAATAAATTAGAGAGAGAGAGAGTAACACGGTGTGAAAAGAGAGAAGGAAATTAATTAATTCATTAGAGAGAGAGAGACAGAGAGTAAGCCACTGTGAAAATAGAGGAGGAAATTAATTAATAAATTACAGAGAGAGAGAGAATAACCCAGTGTGAAAATAGTGGAGGAAATTCATTAATAAATTACAGAGAGAGAGTAACCCAGTGAGAAAATAGAGGAGGAACTTAATTAATAAATTAGAGAGAGAGAGAGAGTAACGCAGTGTGAAAATAGAAGTGGAATTTAATTAATAAATTAGAGAGAGAGAGACAGAGTAACCCACTGTGAAAATAGAGGTGGAAATGAATTCATAAATTACAGACAGGGATAGTAACGAACTATGAAAATAGAGGAGGGAATTAAAAAAAATAGAGGGGAGGAGAGAGAGAGAGAAAGAGGAACCTAGTGTGCATGTAGAGGAACAATACAAATAATGAGTTCGGGAGAGAAAGAACAACACAGTGTGCAAATACAGGAGGATTGTAATAAATCAGTTAGAGCAAACCTGTGTGCAAATAGAGGACGAATGTAATTAATAAATTAGACGGAGAGAGAGAGAGAGGGGAACCCCTTGTGCAAGTAGAAGAATAGTACATAATTAATTAGGGATAGAGAGAGCAACTGTGTGCAAATAAAGGAGGATCATAATAAATTAGAGAGAAATGTAATTAATAAATTTGGGAGAGAGAGAGCAATCCAGTTTGAAAATAGGAGGAATGTGATTAATTAGCGAGAGAGAGAGACCCAGTTTGAAAACAGATGAGGAATGTAATTAATAAATGAGAGAATCTGAGCTGCCCAGTGTGAAAATAGAGGAGGAATGTGATTGATAAATTAGAGAAAATACGAGTGTGAAAACAGAGGAGGAATGTAATTAATAAGTTAGAACGAGAGAGCGAGAGGGAGAGAGAGATAGACCCATTGTGATTATATAGGAAGAACATAATTAGTAAATTAGAGAGGGAGAGAAAGACAGCATGAAAATAGAGGAGGAATGTAATTAATAGATTAGAGAGTGAGAGAGAGAGGGCAACACAGTGTGAAAATAGAGGAGGAAAGTAATTAATAAATTAGAGAGAGAGACCCGGTGTGAAAATAGGGGAGGAATGTTATTAATAAATTAGGGATGGGGAGCAACCAAATGTGAGTACATTGGAGGAAAGTAATTAATAAATGAGAGAGAGACCCGGTGTGAAAATAGGGGAGGAAAGTTATTAATAAATTAGGGAGGGGGAGCAACCAAATGTGAGTACATTGCAGGAAAGTAATTAATAAATGAGAGGGACATTCAGATTGAAAATAGTGGATACAAATAATTAATGCATTAGAGAGAGAGGGAGAGAGAGAGAGGATCACAGCATGAAAATAGAGGATGAATGCAATTAATGAATTAGAGATAGAGAGAAAGTTAGTGTGAAAATAGAGGAGGAAAGTAATTAATAAATAAGAGCAAGAGAAACCCAGTGTGCAAATAGAAGAGGAATGCGATTAATAAATTAGAGAGAACAGCCCAGTGTGCAAATGGAGAAAAGTAATTAATAAATGAGAGAGCAGTCCAGTGTGCAAATAGAGGAGGATGTAATTAAGGAATGAGAAAACAGCTGTGTGGACAATTAGAGGTGAAATGTAACAAATAAGAGAGAGAGAGCGAGAGGCAGCAAACCACTGTGCAAATATAGGAAGCATGCAATTGATTAATTAGAGGGAGAGAGAGAGTAACCCCGTGTGCAAGTAGAGGAACAGTACAAATAATGAGTTCGGGAGAGAGAGAGCAACACAGTGTGCAAATACAGGAGGAATGTAATAAATCAGAGAGAGCAATCCAGTGTGCACATAGAGGAGGAACATAAATAAATGAGACAGAGCAAATCAGTGTGAAATAGAGGAGGAATGTAAGTAATAAATTAGAGAGCGAGCGAGAGACAGCAGTCCATTGTGAAAATAGAGGAGGAGTATGATTATTACGTTAGTGAGAGAGAGACCCAGTATGAAAATAGAGGACGAATGCAATTAATATATTCGAGAGAAAGAGAGGGTAACCCAGTGTGCAAATAGGAGAGATGTGGTTAATAAATTAAAGAGAGAGAGAGTAACCAAGTGTGACAAGAGAGAAGGAATTTAATTATTATATTAGAGAGAGAGAGAGCAAACTGCTGCGAAAATAGAGGAGGAAAGTAATTAATAAATTTGTGAGAGAGAGAGTAACCGAGTGTGAAAATAGAGGAGGAATGTGATTAATATATTAGAGAGAGCAAGAGACCCAATGTGACATTAGAGGAGGAATGTAATTATTGCATTAGAGAGAGAGAGAGCAAACCGGTGTGAATATAGAGGAGGAATGTCATCAATAGATTAGGGAGAGAGAGAGAGCTAAACCCAGTGTGAAAATAGAGGAGGAAATTAATTAATAAATTAGAGAGAGAGAGAGTGAGAGAGTTACCCAGTGTGAAAATAGAGGATGAAATTAATTAGAAAAGAGAGAGAGAGAGAGTAACCCAATGTGAAAATAGAGGAGGAAATTAATTAATAATTTAGAGAGAGAGAATTACCCAGTGTGAAAATAGAGAAGGAAATTAATTAATAAATTAGAGAGAGAGAGAGTAACCCAGTGTGAAAATAGAGGAGTACATTAGTTAATAAATTAGAGAGAGAGAGAGAGAGAGAGTAACCCAGTGTGAAAATAGAGGAGGAAATTAATTAATAAATTAGAGACAGAGAGTAACCCAGTGTGAAAATAGAGGAGGAATATGATTATTACATTAGTGAGAGAGAGACCCAATGTGAAAATAGAGGAAGAATGCAATTAATATGTTCGAGAAAAAGAGAGAGTAACCCAGTGTGCAAATAGGAGGGATGTGATTAATAAATTAAAGAGTGAATAACCAAGTGTGACAAGAGAGAAGGGATTTAATTAATATATTAGAGAGAGAGAGAGCAAACTGCTGTGAAAATAGAGGAGGAAAGTAATTAATAAATTTGCGAGAGAGAGAGAGTAACCGAGTGTGAAAATACAGGAGGAATGTGATTAATATATTAGAGAGAGAGAGAGACCCAGTGTGACAATAGAGGAGGAATGTAATTATTGCATTAGACAGAGAGAGAGCAAACCGGTGTGAATATAGAGGAGGAATGTCATCAGTAGATTAGGGAGAGAGAGAGAGCTTAACCCAGTGTGAAAATAGATGAGGAAAGTAATTAATAAATTAGAGAGAGAGAGAGAGAGTAACCCAGTGTGACAATAGTGGAGGAATGTACTTAATAATTTAGAGAGAGAGAGAGAGTAACCCAGAGTGAAGATAGAGGAGGAATTCAATTAATAAATAAGAGTGTGAGCAACCCAGTGTGAAAATAGAGGAGGAATGTAATTCATAAATTAGAGAGAGAGAGCAACCCAAATTGCAAAGAGAGGAGGAATGTATTAATGAATTAGAGAAAGAGAGAGGAACCCAGTGTGAATGTAGAGGAAAAATGCAAACAATGAATTAGATAGAGACAGCGACAGCGAACAAGTGTGCAAAGATAGAAGGAAGGTAATTAGTAAATTAGAGAGAGAGAGAGATCAATGCAGTGTGCTAATTGAGGTGTAAAAATGAATAGTGAGAGAGAGAAAGCAACCCAGTGCATAAATATAAGGGAATGTAATTGATAAATTTGAGAGAGAGAGTGAGACAGAGCAACACAGTGTCCAAATTCAGGAGGAATTTAATTAATAACTTAGAGGGGACAGTGTGAAACGTAGTGTGTAAATAGAGGTTGAATGTAATTAATCAATTAGAGAGAGAAACACATTGTGCAAATGGAGTGGGAATGTGATTAATAAAATGGAGCGAGAGCAACCATTGTACAAATAGAAGTAGAATACAACTAATAAGTTAGAGAGATAGAGAGTGAAAGCAACTCAGTGCGCAAATAGATAAATGCAAATAATAAAGTAGAAAGAGAAAACAATTCAAAATAGAGCGAGAGAGCAAATATCACTTCCTGTCTTTTGGCTGTCTAACAATTTCCATTGTTTTTATCTGTCAAAAATATAGATGGCATCACTCAGCAAGTAGTCCTGGAGCTTGCAGTATTCGTTCAAGAACAAGTATTTTCACTGGAGGACCAGCAGGTTTCAGGTAGAGCAAAGAGCAGCTTTCATTGAGTTGGTGATTCTCCAGCTGCAGCTGCTGTTTGTCTCAGTGTGAGTCCCTGGGAAAAGCTCATGGAGCACAGAGTCCTGTGCGACAGAACTGCCCGGGAACCCCAACAAAAAACACCGCATCTCTCTCCAGAACTTTGCAAAGGCACATTCCACAAGGAGGTGAACAATATTGTCTTATGATTCGATGCAAAAAGCACCACACGGCGGAAGCACAAAGGATGCAGAAGATGAGAGACAGACAATTAAGTTTAACACAAAGAGGGGTGGCTGGGGGAGGACTTGCAATAACACGGAGAAGATGAAATGCTGAAGTGTGTGAGTGTGTCTCTGTCTCTGTGTGTGTCTGTGTCTGTGTGTGTGTGTCTGTGTGTGTGTCTGTGTGTGTGTCTGTGTGTGTGTCTGTGTCTGTGTGTGTATGTGTGTGTGTGTATGTGTGTGTGTGTGTGTATCTGTGTGTGTGTGTGTGTGTATGTGTGTATGTGTGTATGTGTGTATGTGTGTGTGTATGTGTGTATGTGTGTATGTGTATGTGTGTATGTGTATGTGTGTATGTGTGTGTATGTGTGTATGTGTGTATGTGTGTGTGTGTGTGTGTGTGTGTGTGTGTATGTGTGTCTGTGTGTGTGTGTGCCTGCCTGTGTCTGTGTGACTGTGCGTGTGTGTGTCTGTCTGTCTGTGTGTGTTTGTGTCTGTGTGTCTGTGTGTGTGTGTTTGTGTCTGTGTGTGTGTGTGTGTGAGTGCGTATGTGTGTTTCTTGGTCAGCAGTTTAAGTACTTATTATTGATTCATTCTCTGCGTGTGGGTGTTGCTGCCCCTGCCAGCATTTGTAGCCCATCCCTAATTGCTCCCTGGGAAGGTGCTGGTGAGCTGTCTTGAGGAATCTAGCCTCTGCTGGATACTGTCAGAATCATAAACTCAGACATGCACTTTCACTCACACACACATACACACCTTTACCAATCTACAATCTGCTGGATACAGTCAGAATTACATAAACACATACACACACACACACACGCGCACGCACACACACACAAACACCTTTAACAATCATCCCTCTGCAGGAGAACTGTCAGAATGACATAGAAACACACACCTTTACAAATATACTGCCTGAATGTCTCACACACACACCACACACACCTTTACAAATCCCCACCCTGTGTGCGTTCACTACCCCTGCTGTGTGTGTTTCACCCTGTGTGTAATGATCAATTCATTATTCTGTGTAACTATCAACAAGCCTAATATTTAACATCTTATCTACATAGTTGGGGATTTTGCCACGCTCCTGGGTAAGCGTGGCAGGGTCAATGAGGCAATGGTGGGGGACCTCAGAAGCTGGTGGTCAGAGGGTGATTCAGACCATGAAACCTCCATGTGTGGATTAGGATTTCAGGGTGTAGATCCACATCATACATCATGGTTTTGGAGTCTGGCTGACTCCCATCTAATAGGAGGGCTAAATCATTCTGTCACTGATAACACACCTCTCAAATCAAATGGATTCACAACGCTGGGTGCCAGATATCACAGGTTTATTCAACAAACATTAATCAGTGAATAAAACGCAAGAGGCAAAGCTTCAGACAAAAAGCTGCCAGTTTTTGGTTGAGAATTCAAACAGGTTAGTCACCAGATCCGAATACAAATCAATTGGAGCATATGGACATGGGAGTGAGGAGCAGGAGTAGGCCACTCCGCCCCTTGAGCCTACTTCTCCTTTCAACAAGATCATGGCTGAACTGCTTGTGGCCTCATCTCCAACTCCTACCTGTGACCCCACACCTGCCAGCGAAATAACGATTTGACCCCCTTGTCGATCAGAAATCTGTCGAACTCAGTCTTCAATATATTCAATGACCCGGCCTCCACTGCTCTGTGGGGGAGAGAAATCCATCCACAGAATAACAACTCTCTGAGAGAAGAAATTCCTTCACGTCTCCGTCTTTAATGGGAGACCCCGTGTTCTGAAACAGTGCCCCCCCCCACCCTTAGGACCCCCACCTCCCCACGCGATGTGGAAACATCCTCTCAGTATCTTTGTTTCAATAAGGTCGTCTCTCATTCTCCTAAACTCCAACGGACACAGGCCCAACCTGGGCCAACCTTTCTTCCATAAGGCAGCTCCCTTCATCCCAGGAATCAACCCAGTGAATCCTCTCTCAATGGCTTCTCGTATGATCCTCCCCTTTCTAAACTGAACAGGACAAAACGTATAGTAACTGAATTGCTAACTACCAGTTACAATACCCAACCTTTCAGGGGTCTTATTCTCTCAACTGTACAAGGCACTAGTTAGACCACATCTAGAATACTGTGAACAGGTTCAGTCCGCTAATCGAAGGAAAGATGTACTGGCATTGGTGGCTGTCCAGAGAAGGTTCACTAGGTTGATCACGGGAATGGAGGGATTTCCTTATGAGGAGAGCTCGAGTAGGCCATGCCAGTACTCACTGGAATTTAGAGGAATGTCAGGCAACCTCACTGAAATATAATATTCTTAGGGGGCTTGATAGAGTAGTTGCTGAGAGGCTGTTTCTCCTTGTGGGACAATCCAGGACCAGAGGGCATGATCTCAGAGTAAGGAGGCCCACATTTATAACAGAGGTGAGGAGCAATTTCTTTTCTTAGAGAGTAGTCAATCGGTGGAATTCTTTACCACAGAGGGCTGGAGGGGCTGGGTATTGAGTATATTCAAAACTGAGATAGACAGATTTTTAATCAGTAAGGGAATCAGTGGGTATGGGGCAAAGGCAGGAAAGTGAAGTTGAGGATTATCAGGTCAAACGTGATCTCATTGAATGGAGGAGCAGACTCGAAGGGCCGAAGGGCCTATTTCTGTTCCGACCTCTTATGGTCTTAAATCACAAAAAAATATTCTCGAGTTATATCCAAAACTATCACAGATGATGTTTGAGTGCCCAAACCAAAAATTAAATAATAACACTAAACACAACATCCCACCCCACACACCACCATCAATGAGCCCACACCCTCATGCTCCCAGAGACTCTCCCTCAGTCCAGAAATCTGTTTGCAACCCACTCACCGACCAACCCGGATCTTCTGGGTCATTTCTTCCTCTCTTCGCTGGGATCCTGTTGTAATTTTGGCACCAGCATCTTACAGGGAAGATATTTTTCAGCATTTCATGTACCTGGGAATGGACAATTGAGGAGTAAAGTCGGAGAGAATGGGAACGCTGTTACTGAGCAACTGACAAGGGGATCTCAGGAGACATGGATGGGCCCCTTAGCACGAGGGAAATTCCTTCCCTGAACACGAGGGGGAAACGTGACCCCCCTCCGCCCTGCACCCGACCAATCCCTGCCCCATCCACACCAGCGCACTACCTTCCCATTCAGCATCTGGGGAATTCAGTCCACAACCCACCCCATCAGTTTAATCAAACACCTACCAAAGGGTGAGGAAGGGAATTCTTACCCCTACACTCGTCTCAATGCCAACTGGAGACGGTCAATCAATGAAATGGTTAAATAATGCTGACTCGGGTTATTGAATGGGTGATGCCCACAGCCCGAGAATGACTGCAGGATGAATCCCCTCAACTGCTGGAGATGGGCTTCCTTTTCCTGTCCAGGGTGTCCAGTGTGTTCTTCCCGATGTACATCATTTGGACTTCAACATTGATCTGGTCACAGTCCACGTTGTTGAGGTCCTGGACATTGAGAGGACAAGGCTTCAGACACAGCCACACAAAGCCCCTGGGCAGGGTTAGAGGTGGGAGTGAGAACTGGGTACGGAGGTGGATTGGAGGAGAGAGGGTGTGTAGGGGTCGGAGAGAGGGGAGGGGCAAGGCTCGAGGATCAGACTCTGTCCACTCCCCTCGCTGACAGACTGAATGAATCTCCGTGATGAATTTGTATTGGGAGAAGTTTATACTCAAATTGAGTTGACGAGTCAGGTACCTGAGTCTAATGATCCGACTCTGACAAAGGATGGACGCCGAGTGGAATCTCCACTACTTTGTTCCTAAGATCCCTCATTGTGTGATGTCTCCCGGTCTGTGATAGAACAAGGGAATGTTACTCAAGTGCTTGCTGAACCCCCCAAATCACCAAAGTACCGAACCCCAAAACCCGACAAACTTAGAAACCCTCAAACCCCAAAAATTCAGAGCCATGAAACTCCGAAACACTGAACCCCAAAATCACTGAACCGCAAAACCCACAAACACTGAATCCCCAAACTCCACTGACATTGAAACCCCCAAACACCAACTAAGACTGAACCCTGAAACACTGAAACCCCAAACGCCAGAACACTGAATATTGTTCCAAGTTGAAATCTATAGATATAGTCAGATTCTGAGATGGAACGAGCAGCCTGAGTGGCTGTTAACTGTCAATGTCCATTGTCTGAATAGTTTTTGATTATTGTAGCAAGAAACTGAGATGGTGAGTGACTCATCACAGCTCAGTATAAGACAGCAAATTTTACAGTGTGCAGTCAGTAATGGACAAACAGCCAGTGAGAGGAGACTTTGCCCTGACTGATACAAAGACTGAGTGAGTATATTAGTTAATTTGGAATTTGCTTTAAAGTGAGAATTCGAATGGTTAATCTGTTTCAAGTTCAATTTTCCAGTAAGAGTTTGATTCTGACCTAGAAAAATTCTGCTAAGCAGGCAGCTGCCTTAAGAAGGGTGGAGATTTCTGAGACAGATCCAAAAGTGAGTACGTTTGACAATTTGGTTCATTTTGAGAATTTCCATGATAAATATCTTTCACGTTCCTTTTTAGAGTAAGGGTCAGATTCAGGCCATGAACTTGCAGATTTTTAAGTAAGTTAACTGGACAAACAATTGTCTCTGGTTTAAATCACCTTTGCCTGAATAGTTTTTGATGACTGTAGTAGGAACCACAGGTAGAGAGGGCCTCATCACAGCTCAGTATAAAACAGGGGCTTTTACAGTGTGCAGTCAGTAATGCACACACAGTCAGTGAGAGGAGACATTGGCCTGAGTGATACACAGACTGAGTGAGTATATTTATGAATTTGGTTTAAAGTGAGTATTAAAATGGTAAATGTGCTTCAAGTTCAGTTGTGGAGTTAGTCAGATTCTGGCCTGGAACTGACAGATGTTTCAGTAATTTAAATAGTTACAGCAAATGTCACTGGTTTTAATCACCGCAAGAGAACATTTGATTGGGAGGAAAATTGAGAAAATTATTCACTTAATCATTTATACAGTCTGAAACCCACCAATGTTTCCCTGCTCTATCATTCCTGACTGTAAACGAATTACTACACCCCTCTCCCCTCACTCATTGCATCACACCCCCCTCAGTCACTACATTGCACCCCCCACAGTCACTACATCACAATCCCCTCAGTCACTACATCACACTCCTCTCAGTTACTGCATCACACTCCCCTCAGTCACTACATCACAATCCCCTCACTCATTGCAGCACACTCCCCATCAGTCACTACAATCACACTCCTCTCAGTCACTGCATCGCACTCCCCTCAGTCATTTCATCACACTCCCCTCAGTCACTTCATCACACTCCCCTCAGTCACTGCATCACACTCCCCTCAGTCACTTCATCACACTCTCCTCAGTTACTTCATCACACTCCCCTCAGTCATATCACCCCACTCCCCTCAGTCACTTCACCCCACTCCCATCAGTCACTACAATCACACTCCCCTCAGTCACTTAATCACACTCCCCTCAGTACTTCATCACACTCCCCTCAGTCACTTTACCCCACTCCCCTCCGTCATTATATCACACTCCCCTCAGCTAATGTATCCCTCTCCCCTCAGCCTCTCCATCACACTCCCATAAGTGTGAGTTTACAGCGACCGGATTGTATGAAGATTTTTTTGTAGAATATTCACTCCAGCCTGATGCCTATTATTTTTGATCCTGTCGGGCCAGATGATACAGTGATTCTGGATTCTCGAATTGACTGTTCCTCAGATTCTGGAGTTGGTGTTGTCCCAGCATCTGAAATGAAGTAAGGAAACATGGGAGATTGCAGAGGGTGGAGCACCTTAAGAGAGCTTTAACTTGGTAGGAAAGTTCAGACTCATCATTTACAGTCTTAACCCCACCAATGTCTCAACCCTACCAATATCACTCCTGACTGTACCACAGTCAGTAACTCCCATCTCCTCACTTTATATATCCCACTCCCCTCACTCACTACACCCCAATCCCCTCGCTCACTGATTTACATACCCATCAGTCCCAGTTCCACCCCACTTAGTCACCACATTCCACTCCCTTCAGATTGAGATTGCAGTGATTATGTTGTGTGAATATTTTTTTTGCAGAATATCCCCTCCAGACTGATTCCTGTTATTTCAGATCCTGTTGGGGTCGATGATGCAGGGACAGTGGATTCTCGAGTCAAGTGTTCCTCAGATTATGGAGTTCATGTTGTCTCTGGATCTACACTGAGTTAAGGAGTCATGTTAGATATCAGAGTGCATTACACCTCAAGGAAACATTTACTTGGTTGGAAATTTCAGAAAATGATTCACTTCATCTATCATGCAATCTCAAACACGCCAATGCCAGTCTGATCTGTCAGCCCTCCCTGAACACCTGTCACTACCTCCCAGTCTCCTCCCTCACTTATTCCTCACCCCTCAGTCCCTATATCCCACTAACCTCTGTCCCTATATTCCACTCCACTCAGACCCTGCATCCCACGCCCCTCAGTCACAACATCCCACTCCATTCAGTTACGACATCCAATCCTCCTCAATCACTGCATCACACTCCCCTCAGTCACTGCATACATGTTACTTCAGTATTACAACATTTTAAATCATCAACAAATTCAACAAAAACTTCAACATTGAAATTACTCAGCAAATTTTAGACAACCTCGCCATTGAAAATGAACAACAATCACAAGAACATTCTCAACATTGAAAAAAATATATAAAATGCAACAACCTCAGCATTGAACAACACCGACAAATTCAGCAACAACCTCGAGAAACACCAATTTCAGCAAAAACGGCATTAACTAAAAATACCAAAACTTTCAAACATAAGCTCAATATTTAACAAACCAACAAACTAAACAACATCCTCAACATTGAAAAAAGGTATTAAATTTAACAGCTTCAACATTGAGATACAATAACAAGTTCAAAAGCAACTTCTACATTTAAAACACCAACAACCTGAACAATAACGTTAAAGTTGAAAAACAGCAACAATTTGGACAATGTTGTCCTTGAAAAAAACACACACAGCATCAACCTGTAAAAGCACCAACAAATACAGCAACACGAAACTGCTAAAACAAAAACAAATTCAACAACGACCTCAACGTTGAAAAACGCAAACAATTTTTTTTTTAAACAAAGGACCAATGACAAGAAAAACAACAATTTCAGCAGGAACCAGGACACTGATATTCGCTCTTAGAAAATCACAAGTTAATGAGGAAGTGTCAGAAAGGATTTATGAAAAGGAAATCATGTTTAACCAGTACATTGAAGTTTTTTGAAGGGGTAAATTGTGCCATGGATACAGAGAAGCCTGTAGAGGCGCTGTATTAGGAAGTCTAGGAGGCATTTGATTAGGTGCCACATCAAATCTTATTGCAGAAAATGAAAACCCGTGGCACAGGGGATAGTATTTGAGCTGGATGGAAGATTGCCCGGCTGGCAGAAAAAAGAGGATTCAGAAATGGGACATTTTCTGATAGGCAGGATGTAACGAGAGGAGTCCGGCAGGAGTCGCTGCTCTGGCCTAAACCTTTTACAGTTAATATCAATGAGTTACAAGAGGGTAGCAAAGGTTGCAGTAAAAATGCAGGTGACACGATGGTAGGTAGGAAAGTGTGTTGTGAAGAGGAAACAAGCTGGTTGCAGAAGGAGAGAGATAGGCTGAGTGAGTTGGAAAATGAATTGGACGTTAGAGTTTAATATGGGAAAATGTGATGTTGCTCACCTTGGCAGGAATAATATTAGAGCAGAGCGTTACTTAAATGGAGAAAGACTGCAGAATTCCGAGGTTTAGAGGGATCTAGATGTTCCAGTGCATGAATCGCAAAACGTTAGTATACAGGTAGAACAATTAATTAAAAAGGCTAGTGGAATGCTATCGTCGATTACGGGACAAATTGAACATAAGAATAGGAACGTCATGCTTCAGTTTGACGGGGCATTATTAAGAGCACATCTAGAATACTGTTTGCAGTTTCAATCTGCTTTTCGAAGGAAGGGTGTTCACGCATGAGACACTGTTCAAAAGAGGTTCACTAAATTTATACCTCGACTGAATGGGTTGTCTTCTGAGTGTAGGATGGAAAGGCTGGGTATGTTTCTATTGGAGTTTAGAAGATTAAGCGGTGACTTCATTGAGGTGTACTAGACGGACGTGCAAATGGTGTTTCATCTTGGCCGGGGATGGCGGGGGGGGGGTGGGGGGGGGGGGGGGGGGGGGTAGGGGGGGGGGGGGGGGGTGTGGGGGGTGGTGGGCGGCGTGAGTCCAGAACTAGAGAGCACCGTTTTAAAATTGGTCCTCGCACTTTTAGCACAGATGTGTGGAGAATTATTTTTCTCTCTCAGTGGGATGTGCCATTATGGAACTGTCAGCCTCAGGTGGTGGTGGAGGAGGGATCGCTGAATATCTTTAACAAGGAGATAGAAAGATTATTGCTAGGCAAAACATTTGCTGTGTAATAGGATCGACAGAGGCTGAATGCGTTATACCTCTCGTCTGTAGCAAACACAAGAAGGACTGAATAGCCTTCATCTATTTCTGCTAAACTGGCTCAAGGCATTGAATGCCTACTCCATTTCAATTTAAAATACCAGACGCTCAGAAGTACCTTTTTTTGTTCCTGTGTAAAAGGATGAAAGTTGTTTAATGGCTCTTAAAATCAATCTTAATGACGCGATACAAGAGACAAAGAATTATCTAACTTTGATGATAATATTTATCTATGCAGAAAAGTAAGCTAAGGGGGAGAAACGAAAAGTTACAGAGAAATACAGAATGATGAATTGATCTTTCAGTGTGATGTTAGATAAAGTGTCAGGTGGCGAAGTGTGAAGTCATTGACTTCCGCCCTAAGATTATGAAAGCAGATTATAACATTTAAAATGTGTGTAACTTGAGGGCTTGCCTGTAAAGGAATCAATTAAGAGGGCAGGTGAAACGTTGAGATTATTTATAAGAGGATTGGAGTACAGGAGTAATTAAATATATCTATTATTTACAAGGCTGGATAATGTAAGATTTGAATATTGCGCATAGCAGCTGGAGTAGGTCAATCGGCACTTTGATCTTGCTCCACTATTCATTAAGAACATAACTGACCTGCAAGCTCTCTGTACTCCAACTTTCGGCAAAGTCCATAACTCTTAACTCCCTGCTCTACCAAAGATCTTTCTATCTCTACATTGAAAAAATTCCATGACATAGCCTTTATTGTTCACTACCAGAATGCCACATAAGGACGGAAAGTTGGAAAAAAATACTCACCGCATTAGCATGTCGATATTGTTATTATTCTTTTGCGGGATGTTTGCATCGCTGGCGAGGCAGGCATTTTCTGCCCGCCCTAATGGCCCTTGAGAAGGTGGTGGGGAGCTACATTATTGAGCCATGTCTGTGCATGTGGTGCAGATAAACCCACAGTTCAGTTAGGGAGGTTGCTGCACAGTCTGATCCAATGACAATGAAGGAATGGTGATAGCCCCAAGCCAGGATGGTGAGTGGCGGGGAGAAAAACTTGCAAGTGCTGGTGTTCCCATGTGCCTGCTGTTCTTGTCCTTCTAGGTGGCAGCTGCTTTGGATTTGGGATGGACTGTCTGAGGTAGATTGGTGTGCTCCTGAGCAAAATATTGTAGCTGCTGCGCACTGCCGTCACTGTACATCGGTGGTGGATGGAGCGCACATTTGTTGAAGGGCTGTCAATCAAACTTTGTCGTGCGTAGTTTTGAGGTTCCTGACTGCTGTTTCAGCAGCACTGATCTGGGAACTCCTGACTTGTGCATTGTAGATGTTGGCCAAGCATTGGGGAGTCAGGGCGTGAGTTATTCGGCCGAGATTTCCTAGCCCCTGGCCTGCTCTTGGAGCCACAGTATTTATATGGCTGACCCAGTTTCGTTAATGATCAGTGGTTGTTCCTAGGATGAAGATAGCAGGGATTTCGAAAATCAAGATATCATTGATTGCCAAGGGACGATGGTTATATTATTTTTTGGAGATAAACATTGCTTATTACTTATGTGGTGTGAACGTCACTTGACACTTCTCTCCCCAAGCCTGGATAATGTCCACACATTCCTATATTTGGGCATGGACGGCTCAGTATTTGAGGACTTGCAAATGTACTGTCCATTCAGCAATCGTCATCGAACATCCCCACTTCTAACCTAATGGTGGAAGAAAGGTGAGAGACGAAGCAGCTGAAGGTGCTGAAGACTAGCCACAATCCTGAGCATCCCCTGCAGTGACATCCTTGAACTGAAATGAATGACCTGCAACTACTACTACCATATTCATTTGTACCAGAAATGACTCCATCCAACAGAGAATTTTCCCGTTGATTCACCAGGACTTCAGTTATTTGAGGGAGCCTTGATGCCACATCAGATCACATACTGCCTTGATATTAAGTGTGGTCACTGTCACATCACATCTGGAGTTCATCATGTTTGGACCATGGATGTGATGCTCTTGGGAACAGAGTGAACCTTGTGGAATCCAAACGGAACTTCAGTGAGCAGAGTACTGCTGATCAGATGCCACTTGATGAACCCTTCCATTACTTTCCTGATGTTGAAATGTTCGCTGATGTGACTGTTAATCAATGGCTTGGATTCGTGCTGCGTGTTTGTGTATCACGTCCCTGGGCGATTTTTCACATATTTGGGTAGATGCCTGTGTTGAATCTGTACTGGAGCAGCATGGGTATGGCACAGGGCACTATCGGGTTCACAAGCCTAAAGTGCAAATGCCGGAATATTCTCGGTGCCCATCGGCTTGCAGTTTCCAGAGGTTCAGCGGCATCCATCTGACGCATCATTGATAGAATCAGACAAGCCTTGCCAAATTTTCTCTCAATCAGCAGAAAATGAATCAAATCTTCCCTTTGATTCACAACTTCAGAAGTCAGATCAACCTAACGAAGCACAAGGAATATCTGATCATCATCACTCAGACCAGGGGTACTGACAAGAATAAGCACAAGGTTTCCTGCAGCCTTCACCTTTACAATAACGTTTGAATTCTTCACCTGAAACGTCAGCATCGAAATTAGGTCATTTTGAGTACGAGGTCCAAGTAAATGTTCAGGAGTGTATTGGTTTTTGATCCATGGGACATATCCTTGCATCGGAGGGTCGATGTTACCTATAACACCAATTATTCCAACAAATGATTCATTATTCTGTTCATAAAGTCTTGCATGAGTTCAACGATGTTCTGAGTTATGATGAACTAGATCTGAACGGCTGCAAAATGCCAATCAACGTTGATTGTCATTTTTTTTTCTTCACCTTGTTTATTTAACTCAATGCTTACTCATTCAGTGCCTTCATTTCTGGGAACCTTCGCTTTGTTTCAGTCCATTTTCTTGCGTTTTGAATATGCTCCTTTGATAATTCTATGACTTTGCAATCTTGCATTGCGATGTTTCCAGGCACTGCAACATTTCTTTCATAATGTCCGTGCGTTTTCTGAGCTGCACAATTTGCAGCAGTATCAAAAAGCCGCATCAGCATTTTTTTCGTGTGCAGCAGGCAATTTGTTACAACCCTTTCCTCCTTTGGCATTTCTCGTGAGCTTAAGTCTTCTGAAAAGTTTTGTTCTCATCAAAGTTTGGAAAGACATAGGCACTGCCCATTTTTTTTCACAGGGCCCTTCCTGACTGGAATGTCTATCGTCTTCTTTTTGAATAAATCTGGTCAATTTGCTGGATCATGTATTACTTCTTCAGTGGGAAGCGCGTCAGAAGAAATCACTATTTCATCAACCTGTGTACGTTTTGCACTAATGTCCTCTTCCTCGGCCTCGGTGGTACATTCTCTGGAGTGCATTAATTCAGTAGTTTGCAGATTTGCTGAAAACCGTTTAACAGCCTTCTAGTTCCCTGGAGAACATTTCAGGGTCTTATCATTCGTTTATCTTATGTCTTTTCTTCAAATCCGAGCAATAGTTCCCCCATTTTCTCTATCTCTGCTCGTGCCAGAATCCTAAACACGAATGGGGTCGCTCATGGTGCATTTGGCCATGGGCAACCTCATTACCTCAGGAGTCATGAATCGTATTGAACATTGCGCAATCATCAGCGAACATCCTCCTTTCCAACCGTAACATGGAGAGAAGGGCATTGATGAGAGAGCTAAACTTCATTGGGCCTCAGACGCTACCCTGAAGAACTCAGGTTCCCTTATGAACTAGAAAGACAGGGAGCTGAGCAGTCGGGGTGTATATTTAGAAAGTGCAGGCGATGAAAGACCAGAGCAAATATTTAGAAAAGATTGCTAGCTGAGCCGGCGATGTGGGCATTTAATAATTCAGGCCCTAAGCAGCCAGTGAGAAGATATCAGAAACAGTGTAGCTGCTCGAAAAGACGGATCACGCATGCTTTGCTGTAAGAGCAATTAAAGATTGGCAACAGTGTCTTTTTATGCCATCTATGCCCCTCATGCCATGACCGAATTTGTCTTGTTTTTACTGTTAATTTATTCAAGGACAGCAGTTGTAGTTTTCGATTTAATGCCACTTTAATTGGCAGGTGTTCTGGCCAATCATTTTACCGGGTGATTAGAGTCATTAATTAGAAATCATCAAGACGATTATGGATTAATATCTGAGAAAAGCGAATGACCGAGATAACAGGGAGAAGCCGGAGGAGTGACTGCCGGCTGCAACTTCCTTCAAAGCGACAATAAGGAATGGATGGGCCAAATGGTCTGCTTCTGTGCTGGAGCCCGTCTATGCTTGCATTCTACGAACGGTATTTAAGTTAAGTAAATTATAGGAATATGCGACAAGAGGAATTGCATTACATTTTTTCACGTTCAATATGCGTAGGTATAAAAAGAAGGAATTTGCTGGTAGGACCATATGTGATCACAAGTTTCTTGGCTGGGAATTCGGGTAGGTATCTAGTTGAAGCGTCACTCGCTATATTGATGAGTGGATATCAAGTCAAACATTGTAAAACATGCGGGAATTATGATAACAGCCATTTGGTGGCTGTGTGTGTGGAAAGACCAGATAAGATGAAACAGAGATTGTTGTGAATGAGCATGTGGGGAGGAAGTAACCCCATTTAGCGTGAAAAAAAAAAAACAAAACAAGGATGAGCTATCCGCGTTTTCAAAAGAATTGTAGGGAAATCGGAATTAAAAGTTCTGAATCCAATGTCTGGAGTCGTCTCTCAGCCCTATGGATTTTGGGAATGAATGATCAATTGCACCAATGCCCTTCCTTTCACAAAACACGTGATGACCAAGCCTTCCTTGTTTTAATCATGTGAGTTAGACGGAACTCTGAGAAGCAGCTCATTGTGCAACTGTCTGATATTTGGAGGGCGCCAGACTTCATCAACCTTCTCCTGAAAATTCCTCCTATGTACAATCTGGCCCAGAAGAGACTTGTAGGAAGTTTGTGAGGTTGGTCTATGTTACATTTGTCGAGTTATCGTGATCCAGCTGGTGATGTTTTGGGTGTTCTGTTGTTGATTAGAACAACTGTTCCAATGAACACAAGACTGTCAGAACCTGGCATCACATTTCACCTTTTCAAACTCCACAACGCTAACAGAGGCAGCTCAGTATTTTTATTATTATTTGTTATTATTATTAATATCACGGCTTACAATTCACCATTGATTATGGTATACAGTGAAAAGTTTTTCAATTTGACATTATATTTTCAAAGAGCTTTTTTTGTAGGGATATCATTTTATCCAGAATCCTTAAAAGTTGTTATAAGCATTTTTCAAACATGAGTTCTTTCAGGGCACAAAGTGTATGTCCTCCTGTAAATGTCAATGTGTTTTCAGCAGTGATTTGCCTAATGTTACGCACAGATTCACAAGATACTGCTTTCCACTCTTCAGCTCCTCCCTAAACTTAGCCTGTGTCAACACATAAATGAATGTATTTGTGCAGCAACTGAGGGTCCCAAGCATGGTTCCAACTAACTGAAGCTCATTTGTGACAGAATTCAATGTGATTTTTAGACGCAGAGAGATAAAATATATAACCGGAGTTGTCCAGAGCAATATAAAGCTGCCGGTTATACTGAAGACTAAAATAATGGACTTTCTTCGGTTTTCTATTTCAGTGTCCTTGTGATGTTCTCTGTTGCTGCAACCGTGGAGACCCCTGCGAACCTTACTGGCCCCCAAAATACGTCTAGCCGTCAAAACATTGAGGAACAAAATTAGAATGAATGGAGCACATGGGGTCAAGGTAATGCTAAACAAATCAAATGCGGCCCATTCAGCAGAAACGAGAAATGTCTTTTTTAGGACACAACCACGATTTACATTGTCCAAAATATACACAGGTTCAAATGCAAAGTTCCAGGGAATGTTAATCAAACAACTCAACACACTCACTACTGATATGACAGCTACCGCTGTTTTTTCCGTGCAATATTTTTTTCGCAGCTTCTTACAACATATGACCACAAAACAATCGAAGGTGAATACCACTGTGAACCAGATAGAGGCTGATGTGACCACATATGTCAGTGCCACCGTTACATGGCACACCGTGCTCATGGTCAAGAATGAAACAGGGAAATAATTATTCAGTGTATTCTTCAGAATGACTTCAGCACAAACAACCAGGAGATCTGCCGCGGCCATGGCGAGCATATAGTGGGTAATACATTTGGAGAGGCCACACTTTCCTCGGGAAAGAATCACAATAGCAACAAGATTACCTGTAAGAGAGGGATCGAGAGAGCAGGAGATAGACGACACAGATGAACATGATTAATTTTCTTGCTGTTGCAACAAAGGATTGTTCATTTGACCCAAATATGCACAGACTGCTTTCCGATGCGAGCATGTTCTAAATGTAAACTGGACCTAATGAAAGTGAATAGGGAAGCGAAACATCAGTTGATAATTCGTCTTTTGAAAGAGACATCTTCAACTTTAGCTAGACCACTATTGTATAATAACGATTGAGATTGTTGAGGGCGAATGCGACTTGGACCATTTGAATGCACACAAATGACTGGGCTGCGTGAATATTAAAAGGGAAATGGGAGGTGTAGAGTGTCAATTAATGTGTGTTGGTACAATGTGAAGTGGGAAATGAATGCTCAATATAGAATCTGTGCCAAGTAGAGTTATACTCTGGAAGAGGTAGTGGTGCAGTGCTTGCCAGGTGGTCTACAGATGTGATAGGTACTGGGAAGGATTACTGTGCTACAGGACTTACAGCATGAAAGGTAAAATATTGCCCACGGGCACGAACATACTCTGAATGCTTGTGCGGTTAAAGATGCAATGGCAAAAACACAGGAACCGAAAACGGACCATGAGCTACAAAAAAAAAAACAGCATGCATGAGGCCGAATGCAAGTCAGCACAGGAGTTATCACACTGGCGATACAATGACAATCAGTAAAACGTGACATACTTATGCAGGTTCCCAGGGAGAAGATTTATTTGGGGATGAGAGCTGATCATTCATGTGTTTTAAGTCGGACTGTATAATGTGAGATTTATATGCTAGCTGGGCATTGTGCAGGATTATTTCAGGTGAATGCATCGCTGATTCAACATTGCTATGCCGAATGGGTGCAGTCAGTGCTGATCAAGAGGGAAGTTTAATGTAGGACCTGGAATGGTGTCATTGCTATCAGATTGAGTGGTAATATTTATTGGCCATAGGGGCACATTTCTTCTAATGATTCTAGTGAGGTCATAACGAGCGTTTTGCTTCCGAGTAGACAGGACAGAGTTGCCATTATTTGATCGGCTGCAGAACAAATCACTCTGTTGCCGAAAGGGCAGAAGAGAGTCGCTTGTATCTCAAGCACAGCATCCGTACGAAGCGATTTGAAATATGAAGCTGAAAATTGATTTTTGCTGGGCACCAAGTGCAGAAGATCGCAACAAAAATTGACCGCGATGAGCACATCAATTTGCGTCTGGAGACTAATATTTGTTCAGAAAAGATTTAAGGAATGACTGAAGAAACAGCATGATGCAGAGCCTATGGGTACTTTTAGATAATGCCAATAGTATGGGAGATCAATGCGATGAATAAGCCTTCCTATCGAAGCTGGTATGGTGCATCTAAGCGAAATATGAGCATGTTCACGGTTATGCCTTTCCACAAAAAATCACGACAAATCCAACCAATCTAACTACAGCCCCACCTGCCTACACTTCATCATCTTCAAAGTGATGAAAATTATCATGGTCAATTCTTTCAATCTCCACGTCCTCGGCAGCAAACTGCTCACTGACGCTCACTTTTTGCATCGTGTGACCTCCAGCTCTCGGTTCGCCTCGGTCCAATCATGGTCAAAAGTGTTGTACTCATGAGGTGAAGAGCCTGCGGCTGTGTTTTATATCAAGACAACATTTGTCACACAATGTATCAAGGAGGGCTATGAGAATTGTAGTCAATAAGAATAAGGGGCATCCTCCGCACTGCTTGGAGACTTCCCAAGGAAAACGTATGTTTTTTTTTCATTTTCATTTTTTTTGCAGGTGAATCATCTCAGCCCCATAACATAACTGGACTGAGGGCAGTTTCCTCAGCCCAACCAACTGAAGCTGCTGCATCAATGAACCCCTCTCCATTTTGAACACAGAAGGAGGTTTGATGCGGTGGGGAGGGGGTGAGGTAGTGGGAGGGGCTTGTGTCCAATGATCATTGTTCAAAGTTCAGCACCATTCACGACTCAAGAGATGCTGATGATATCCGTGCCCATGTTTATCAAGACCTCGGCAATAGCCAGACCTCTGGTGAAAAATCACAAGTATTATTCGCCCCACAGAATTAACAGGCAATGTCCACCTGAACCAAAAATAAAATCCAACCAAATTCCTTTGACATTTAATGGCATTCCCATTCTTTTAGCCCCTGTTTTCAGCATCTATGGACAAACCATTGACAGGAAACTGTGACTAGAAAGTGAGGTCAGAACCTGAGAATGCTGTGGTGAGCAACACATACCCCGACTCTCCAAAACCATTCCTCCATCTAAAATACACAAATCAGGAGTATGATGGGATATATTACACCTGTCTAGATGATTTACCCCCCGATAGAATTCAAGGATATTGACTTAATCCATGACAAATCAGACTGCTTGATTTGCAATCATTCCGTAAACCTAATGATACAAGACTTTTATTATTATCTGAATAATTCCTCTTAATGCTTTTAAAGTTCATAAGAATCATCAGCTAACATCTGAGTGAAATAATCTTATGTAAAAACTGAATTATCCATTCAATTTTTTGTTATCGCTCAATTGCATTACTGCTTTCTTAAATGCCATTTTGCAACATTTTTAGTGTGCACCATTTTTCATAACCTTGAGAGCACGTGCTACTTAAATGAAATCTCATGACATCACATAATACATGGGCAATGGATATCCCCTCCTGGTGACTACCTCCCGTTCTCCTAAGCAAATGAATCAATGATCATCACTGCCCGACGTTTTGGGGAAAAACAAGAAAAAAAAAGTGCTTTGTCTGGGGGACCTCGATGTCTGTGAGCAAGAAAGGATCGATAGCTCCACTTTTGGCTGTACTGGCAGAATCATCAAGATAAATGTTAGACTTGTTTTTGGCAGGTGGTCAGGGAAACAGCCAGGTGCAAAAACCTTCTTGAATTTGCTCCACAAACCTACCCAGCACATGTGCATCTGTCCATACAAAGATTGATAGAATGGACTAGGGTACGATCCTCATGCTGACGAATTCTGCCTTCACACTGGGGCTGCCTTCCATCGTATTGTGTGAGAGAACCATTGTGCTAAAAGGAGTAGGTTTCACCTTGATCAAGAACTCAAAAGTGCGCATTCACGAGGCACTGTGGACCATCAGCTGGAGCTGAATTGTGCACAACCATAATTTGTAACCCGAATCCCTGCCCAGCGTATCCCCAAATCTGCGATTTTCATGTGGTTTGTTTATGGTGATGTTTCTTGTGCTGGTCAAGCATTTTACTTTGCTCCTTTGATGTAGATTTCATTAGGTGCTGTTGTAGCTCTGGGACAAGTAATATTCAGCAGGTTACTTCTTGGATTAATGGTATTTAACTGGGATTGTCCTATGTGGAGATATTGGTGGGACTCATCCTCCGCTTTCTGGAACATTGGTAAATGAGAAGTGATCTCCCTGAAGCATTCACCATTCTTATAAGTTTTGGTGGTGTAGATCATTGATGGATCACTTCCTCTGGCGTATATGTCTCAAACCAGGAAAAGCAATGTCAGAATAAAAGGTCTGCATTTAGAACTGAGATGAGGAAGAATTTCTCAGTTGCAAATGTTCGACATTATGTACTGCAACCGCTGCAGTTGAGCAGTCATTGAGATTGTCGAAAGTGCTGAAAAAGCGATTTCTCAATATTAAATGCATCCAAAGATATGACATATTGCAAGGCATGTTCTGGAGGCATAATTTCAGCCATGATATAGTTGAATAGTGGAGCAACCTCGTGCAGCCAAATGTTCAAGTTCTACTCATATTTCCTATGTTCCTATGTCCGTCTGTCAGCGCCAAAATGTTACGTGACAATATGATTTTCCCAAAGCAAAAGGGGAGTCTGGCAATGCTTGATATCAATCCACTCCAATTCTCAATGTAAATCAGTTAGATTCGGAAGCAGGGTTTACAGCAGCAGGAAGTGAAGGGCTCGAAACTGAAATCAGAAGAACAATGAGAATGAGATAAATATTCAGGAAGCATAGGTCTTCTGAAATCGGACCACCTATGTCTCAGTTAGCAAACCGCGTGCTGAGATAGATGTTGGACTACTTATGTCCAGCATCAGTACTTGAGAACAACATTCTTGGCTAATGCTCCATTGTACTGAAGTAATTCTGCACTATTGGTTGTAATAAATCTCAGAACAGAGGTCAACTCGATTCATAGGGTAAACGTCAAGGAATCCATGGAACTGTTTCGCCGAACAACATTGTCATAGCTTCTTGCATCCTGACCACTTTTTAAACATGTGCTAAAACCCAAATAAAGGATCATCTGGTGATTGTCAACTTGCTGCTTGTGGAAGCTTCCTGACCCAATATTGCCTGTCACTGGTTGCGTTATTTCAATGACAATACTACATGAAAATTTATTAAGATGGTCGATAACTGAAATTTTAGAAATGCATGTATTACAATAGACAAGTGACTAAGACATCGAAATGTCTTCAGCACACATATTAATCTGTTTCACACAGGCTTCCAGATACCCTCTCTGCATACAGATTTCTCAAAGTATCACTGCGGTAATAAATATGTGATTTGACAGGGATTCTGTTCCATTAAATATTGGAAAATGGATGAAAACCATTAACAAAGGATTCAAGTATCTCAAGCAGAATTTAGCAGAATGCGAATTTGCCTCTGCACAGATGTTCAAAGATTGGGTTCTCTACAAATTCAAACTCGGTTTGGACTAGATTATGATAATTATTGCAGAGCCCACCCTGTTACATAACATCCTGTAAAGCCAGAAAAAACGTGTCAGCAGTGGATACCACGAGTGTAAGATGCAGCAACCGGAAGAAATCTGTTAACGTTATGGTTAAATATACATCCCTTCTTTGTTGACTCCCCAACAGGAAAGAAACAATTCCATGTTATCTGAACCGTCTTTTAAGAAGAAGGTCAAGACACATTTGCACATGAAATGATTGTATTTAGGCCCTTACCAGGAACACCAATAGCCGCGAGAATATGATAGTAAATTGCTTCTATCAGGTGAAGTATCAGTGCTCCCATCTTTTTGAGGAGATGTCTTTCCTGTAGAGATGGATGCACAAGATGGAATGAACGTGAGAGCTGAAACGTACATACCTTTTTCTTCCTTAAATTCATTTCAGGAAATTAATGGAAACACGTTAAAATCACAGGAGATTCGGAAGGAGATGCCACATTAATTAAGCTGGAGGACCAGGGTAAAACTGGCATGACAGCATTCGCAGCAGGGAACAGAGAAAAGCTGTTACCTTTGGCTAACATGATGCACTTTTGTTAACTAATCAAACCCACGGATGCAACGTACTAGAAAGACAAAAGCAACATGAACATGGGAACGCCATTAGCTGAACGTCCCTCTCCAAGCCACTCATCGCCCTGGTTCGGAAAAATAACGCCTTTACTTCAGTGTCCCAGTGTCAAATTAATGCACCTCTACCCCCCCACCCCACCCACCCTCCGTTAACATTACCGTGGATGGAACTACACCACAAAGACCGCAGCAGCTCACCACCCACATCACAAGGGGAAGTAGAGGTGGGCAACAAATGCTGGCCTTGCCAGCGTTGCCATCATCCATGAATTGAAAGAAGCACAGAAATGTATATTGTTCGTCCGAGTGCTTGTTAATAAACGTACATCGAAAGATGAGAACTTCGAGAATGGGTTTGTAAATGGCCAGTATCAGATGAAGTACATCAAATTATATCCTCGGTGAGAAGTGCTAACTCTTGTTCAAACAGATAGATCGAGCCCGTTGGAAAAAAACATGAAATGTGGCATTGAGAGGAACTGTTATGTAGACGGCAGAGAAATCCCAATGAGCGCAGTCAGGTCCCCTAATGAAATCAATTACTTTCAGTCATTGAACATACAGGTTACGTCAGTCTTTCTCCTTGTGGAAGGAAGTGGAGTGAACTGAAGCGTCAAACATTGGAATGATTTGAGTGGTAGCTAGAATTGAAGGGGCTATATTTTAACTATCAACGGGTAGATCCCATAGTGGATAGTCACGGCGGGAAATGATTGACCCACAGAGCTATATTGGGAATCAAATGGTTCTAATTCAGATCAAAATGATTCGAGGAAACTCAATCGGCCTGAACTGCCAGGAGATGTAGTGGGGAAATTTCAGATGTTCACCACTGTTTTGTGTTTCAGGAACCATTCTATGTTCCAACAGGGGACATGACTGATAAGTGTCTTTGTCATTTAATCTTCCAGAGGGGACTCATACGCTGCCCAGAACTTTCCGTGGATTCCTCTGGCAATGACATTTCCGTCAGTGAATTGACCTACATTCTGGGTCGTCGCACAGAAATTTGCACCATTCTGCCTGGAAATTATAAACGTAACTCTCGGACATGGAAGTTTGGTGTTGGTGGTGACCTGATGTGCTCTCGACAGTGTATGGAGAAGGCATTTGTTTTCTCAACCAAAATATTTCAAAATAACGCGTTCAAGACAATCCGACCACATCCACCCACAGGAACGATACCCCACGCCATGCAATCCTCTTACTCGCCCACTCACAAACTCCATCCAGAGTGATGCTTCAGCTGAATGAAAAACATTTTTTTGAATAAAATAATGGGATGTCTAGAGTACATCGCTGGGAGGGTGTTCCATGCTTAATGTTTAACGCTTGGCCGTCGAACATCTTCTGTAGACAATCACTAGCAGATGGATGCACTGATTATACTGAACCCGAATCGACGGCACCCGGCTTTGGTGTGGGCTGCAGTTCAAACAAGCACCAAAAACAGAATAGTCATGGTCAGCACGTAATTCAGTCCCTTGAGCTTGTTCGACAACTCAGAAAGTTCATGGTTTATCTGATCGTGGCCTCAACTCCATATCTTGCCTGCTCTCCCCCAACCAGCTTTGTACGCCGGGCCCCTCCGCCATCTCTCTCACAACACACATACATCCTCATGACCCTAGTCTCGCTTATTGGTCAATAAACTATCCAACTCAGCCATGATTATGCGAGAGCCCTGAACAGATCATCAGTGTCATTTGCTGTTTGGTGATGTCGTCATAATCAGAGTGATGCAAAGTGGTTTGTCAGTGTGAACGTGTCACTTATGGCGCAAATAAGGTTGTTTCATGGCTCCAGCGCGGTTTGTCATATATTTGTTGGTCATTCTCCAAACATGCGCTAAAAGAGCTTGACACAGGATTACTCAGTCATGTCAGGACCACAAGCAGTCTTTTCAAAGAGCCAAAATTAAATCATTGCACAGAGGTTACTGGAAAGTTACAGAAGGAAGTCTTATTCATGGACCACTGTGCAATCACAGCTCAGGATCTGGAGACATTCAGTTGCGTGCTGAGCGCTTAGCTGCAAACTCAGAATGTTTCCGATTGACAATATATCTGAGGATAAAGATGCTGTACCAAACCGTTGCTGGGCACGTCCTCCAAGATACCACAGCCGCTGTGAACAAGGCACTCCTCTGTTCAGTACGGGGGTTTTGCTCACTTGGTAGCAGACAGTCCATGGGTAATAACTGGATGGGTTAATTACCCACCGCCTGAAAAGTACAAACTCGGCACTTGGCAGGCTTCACTCAGTGACTTCGGCAAATAAAACATGGATTTTCCCTCAGATGGAAGATCAAGGCCTCCCAGGCAGTGTTTTTTTATATCACTTCTATATCAGTGCGAGACTTGCATAAGGTATCGGCCTCATAGAAAGCTAATGAAAACTTTCCAACTTCAATGCTCGTGAAGGACTTCCAACGGTTCTTGGGAGGGCAAAATCGACAGAACAGATCATCCTGCAAAGTGCAGCATGTCTGACTTCGAAAATATCTTCTTTATAGCCCAGGTTCCCTGGGTAGGTCATGCGGTTCGTCTGGAAAATGCCTATGTACCAAAACACCAAAATTCGTGAGAACTGGATGATCCACTAAAGGATGTCTGAAATCTCAAAGCTCAAAATGAGAGATTGCAAGCTGGATCCCAGGACATGAAGTCCTGACACAACCTTACTAGAAGCAATGTGGTGTGCCTGCACCATATGAAGCATAGACCCGGCGCACCCAAATTCTTGTAGTAAAATATGGTTTTCACAGGCCTGCTTCAGATGAAAAGCCCTGTGGGGATGGAGGACTGGGGAGCGGGGCAAGGCTTTGATGCGTGGAGGCCCCAAGGCAAAATCCTGCACAAATGCCGCAGATATGTGGCGGTGGTCGGGCATATTTCTCCAGAAAGGGCTGCCTTTCTATTCCTGCATCTGCCACTTAGCAGTCCTCTTCCAAAGGCCGTCTAAGAGACAGGTGTAAGGCGACTCTCCAGGTCTCCCTAAAACACTGAGCTCTTAAAACCAGGCAGCGCAAGGAGAATACTGCCAGTCTCTCAGCCTGGCACAACGCACTCCATCAATTCGAAAACCGATTCGAGGCTCAGCAACTCAAAAGAGTGGTGGAAAGGCTGAGGCACACCAAGGAGAAGTGGACCACCCTGGGCCTCTAATTTCCATTTGTTAGTGCTAAAAAATTGTCCCCTGGCGGAAGAACATGTAGGTCCAGAGTTGGAATCCGCAGTCACCTGAAATCACACTGAGCCTAACGCACTTCATTCTAGTTACAGATGAAATGCCCCTGACGTCAGTAAGATGAAATACACAATTTCAGGAAGGTAGTGCACCTCCACATTTTCAAGGGCAATTTGGATGGAGCAGTAAGTTGTAGCCGATCTAACCACATCCCTGCCACATGAAAGGATACGTTTGAAAACATGTCCTTGAGCAATTACAAAGCGTTAGCACAAACAAATAGAGGAATCATCCAGTAATTTCAGCATTTGTGGAGAACAGGGTCAAGCGCATTAAGGACAAGGAAGCGCAGGCAAAGTTAATTTATTCCGCCTGAAAAGACATTTTATGCATAATTTGGCAATTGATTGTGCAAGTATAGACTTGATCTAGTCTGATACATGATATCACACTGACACTTTTTTTTGCAGCGCACTCACATGTCGAAGGGCCGGGAGAATTAATCATCAAGATACTTGGACAGACAGACCGACAGACAGATAGGCACATAGATGCACAGATAGACACACATTCAAATGGATAGATTAATTTCAAGAGTGAGTTCTATGCGTGTGAGAGAGTGAGACAGAACGTGCGACAAATGCAGCAAGCGAGTGAAAGAGCACAAGATTGAGAGAGCGAGGTGGATGGATAGGTAGATAGATAGATTGTTAGAGAGAAAGATAGATAGATAGATAGATAGATTGATAGACAGATAGAGAGAAAGATAGATAGATCGAGAGATAGTTAGATAAAAGCAAATATATTGCTGGTGCTGGAAATCCAAAACAGAAACAAAAATAACTGGAAAAATTCTGCAGATCTGACAGCATCTGCGGAGAGAAACATAGTTAACGTTGCGATCGCGTAAGACTGTTCAAAAGAAATAAAGAAAAAGAGAAAAAAACGTGAAATATAAGCTGGTTTAAGGGAGGAGTGAGACAGGTAAAGGTTGATAGAAGGCCAGTGACCTCTGTCATACGGACTTGAAGCGCTAACTGTGTTCTTTTCCACAGATGCTCTCAGACCTGCTGAGTTGTTCGATGTATTTTTGTTTCTGTTTTAGTTACATAGATAGATACATGGATGGATAGAAAGATTTGAACATTAGGGCTGAAATAAAAGTGCTTCATGCAACAACTATCCACTGTTGGATCATTGAGAAAGCCAACATTAAAGCAGAAAGAGGTGATTTTGAATTAAAAAGAAACATAGAAACGCAATGAATTCACTCATGTGAGTAAAGAACAAAACTGAGATTTTCGCCTGAAAATCCCCCTTAACATCAGGTCAGATATGACGTACAGGAACCCGGTCGCTGCCTTTTGCTTTCAGTAGCAAATAATACAATTTGCAGGATAACAATTTCCTCGCGACAGGAACAAAAGCATCACTCATTTACTGGGAAGAGGAAAAAAAACTGGAAAAAATAAATCAAAACTGATTCACCAGACCTGGAGCCAAGGGCATATTTTCCCTCGACCTGGCCTAAAACCCTCAGCTCTTTGCTGCATTAGGCATGTAAACTGATAATCGACCTGGACAACACATTCAGTCACTCAAATGTGTCTAAATACCATTATCAAAAATACCTCGTGACAATCGCAAAAATAAAGTGAACAATCTTTTCAATGAGGGAGAAAGATGGTAAGGGTGGGGACCGGGGGGGGGCGGGGGGAGGTTGGGGGGTGGGGGGGGGGGGGGGGGGGCGCGGGCGTGGGGGTGGGAAATCATCCATGACTAAACAAGGAAGTTAAAGGTGACAAAAATTACAAAACTATGGCATACTATATGGCAAAGGTCAGTGACAAGCTGGTAATTGGGAAATTTTAAAGCTGAACAACGGGTACAAAAAATCATAGAAGACCAAAGGAAAAGAAAATTAGTTAAATGTAAAAACTGATATCAAAAGCTTCTATAAGTTTAGAAAAGGAAATAGTGCAGCTAAAGTGAATGTTGGTCCGTTGGGGCGTAGGACTGGGGAGTTTACATTGGTGAACGCAGAAATGGGGACTATATGTTTTGCCTCGATATTTGCCTTAATTTCCTAGTGGCGTTAATACTAATGCCCATCCATCGTTAACTTGTAGAAACACAGGGTTATAGAGACGGAGGCACTTAGGAACAATTACCTATAACTTGAGATACATGTACTGAGCAACCTATTTCGACTTAAAGGGTGTCAAAGTCCTCATGGCCTGTTCTTACATCACAGGGACCCAAAAAGGATGTGGCAGCGTTTAAATTGGAATAATTGGTAAGTATATTCCAAAATTCCTGGATTCTGGAAATGTTACAGTGGATTGGTCATAATACTATTGACGTCCCTATTTCAGAAAAGTCTGGGGGAGAGCATAAATAAGAATCTATTGACAGTTTAAAGATTCTGTCGTGAGAAATTGTGGAAATCCATTAATGAGCGGAAATACTAATGGGGCATTTAGGAACGTCGAAATCCAATCTAGCAGAGGCCAGCATTGTTTTTTGAGGTACGTGAATCATGTTTGGTTCATTGAGTTTTTTTTTAATGATGGACAAAACAAAGTGAATACGGGAGTACTGTGGATGTTGTTATTTATGGACTTCTGGAAAAGACCTTTGGAAGGGAGCCACACAAACGTTTTTATACACAAAGGAAGATCAATAGAGCGATGGGTAATATATTTGCTTGCATTTTGGATTGGCAAACGAACAGGAAGCAAACAGTTGGATAAATGAA